>NW_026970276.1:52500-338000 GCF_028390025.1 Pseudophryne corroboree | reverse complement strand
TTTTTTTTTTACAGCAAACTACTTTCACTATGTAAAATTCCCGTACACATGTCATCTAACATTTTTCCTATTTTCAACAACCATTAAAAAACCACCTGGCATGTGTTACCATATATATTCTGAAAACTTTTACACACTCTGGATGATAACTATTTCCAGAAATAGATCTTTCATAATATGTCCCGTAAGAAGTTTTAGAAGAAAATACGCTTAAAGGTGCTGTCCCAAATTGTGGTTGCTGCTCATATGCTGTGTGCACACAGCCTAGCACCCCATAAAGCAGGCATATCCAAACTGCGGCCCTCCAGCTGTTGTGAAACTACATATCCCAGCATGCCCTGACACAGTTTTGCTGTCAGAGAATGCTAAAGCTGTGTCACGGCATGCTGGGATGTGTAGTTTCTCAACAGCTGGAGGGCCGCAGTTTGGACATGCCTGCCATAAAGCATATATTGCTGTACGTGGTGTGAAGATTATTTCACCCACCAGTAGTATGTATATTGCAAAAAGCATAGGAGATATGATAAGAACCTTGAAGAACAACGCATGGCAATGATAAGTATACTCCAGAAGATTAAAATGGTTCCTCACCTGAGTGATGTCTATTGTGTGCAACAAGAGCTGATTTATTTCTCAGAGTATGGAAATGGCTTCTCACCTGTGTGACTTCTCTGATGTATAATAAGACTTGATTTCTGGGTAAAACATTTCCCACACTCAGAGCAATAAAATGGCTTCTCACCTGTGTGACTTCTCTGATGTGTAACAAGATGTGATTTCTGTGCAAAAAATTTCCCGCACTCAGAACATGGAAATAGATTCTCACCTGTGTGAGTTTGCTGATGTCTAAAAAGAACTAATTTCCGTGTAAAACATTTCCCACACTCAGAGCAAGAAAATGGCTTCTCACCTGTGTGACTTCTCTGATGTCTAACAAGATCTGATTTGTGTGCAAAACATTTTCCACACTCAGAGCAAGAAAACGGCTTCTCACCTGTGTGACTTCTCTGATGTCTAACAAGATCTGATTTGAGTGCAAAACATTTCCCACACTCAGAGCAAGAAAATGGCCTCTCACCTGTGTGACTTCTCTCATGATTAATAAGATGTGATTTCTGTGCAAAACATTTCCCACACTCCGAGCAAGAAAATGGCTTCTCACCTGTGTGACTTCTTTGATGTCTAACAAGATTGGATATGAGTGCAAAACATTTCCCACACTCCGAACATGGAAATAGATTCTCACCTGTGTGAGTTTGCCGATGTCTAAAAAGAACTGATTTCCGTGTAAAACATTTCCCACACTCAGAGCAAGAAAATGGCTTCTCACCTGTGTGACTTTTCTGATGTATAACAAGATGTGATTTCCGTGCAAAACATTTCCCACACTCAGAGCAAGAAAATGGCTTCTCACCTGTGTGACTTCTCTGATGTATAACAAGATCTGATTTGAGTGCAAAACATTTCCCACACTCAGAGCAAGAAAATGGCCTCTCACCTGTGTGACTTCTCTCATGATTAATAAGATGTGATTTCTGTGCAAAACATTTCCCACACTCAGAGCAAAAAAATGGCTTCTCACCTGTGTGACTTTTCTGATGTATAACAAGATGTGATTTCCGTGCAAAACATTTCCCACACTCAGAGCATGGAAATGACTTCTCACCTGTGTGACTTACGTGATGTTTAACAAGATGTGATTTCCATGCAAAACATTTCCCACACTCAGAGCATATCAGTGTCCTCTCACCTGACTTACCTGTCTGTTGCTTAATTATCTTTGTGTTCTGTGTAAAACATTTGGCATCTACAGAACAGGGAAACACTGTATCTACTGTCAGAGCTGTAACAGATGCACCAATATCAGAGTGATCAGGAGAACATTTCCCAGGATCAGAGGGATCAGCTGATAGAGCTGGATGTATAATTGGGGTAATGGGGTTATCTCCTGGAGAATCCTGTCTACTGTCATTATCTTTTATGTCACAATCCGGGGATAACATTAGATGTCCTTCTGAGATATTCCTGCTTGTGTGTCCATCTGCTGGAAATAAAATACATTATGGAAATGTGACATTTTCTGTAACAATATTAATCTTATAAATAATAGAAGACGACTCTCTGGGACACTTAATTATAAATGTGTGTGTATAATAAAACATAACTTTTAATGAAGGCTTTATAATATTGTGTCTCAGACTATCATTGTGTCCACCCTCCTGAGAACACTCACAATAACAAATGTAATATTATAATAAGACTTAGATATCTCTCTCTTGTACTGGTAACTAACCATGAAGTATAAATGGAGATGTAGTCACTCGCCAAGTCCTATGTCAGCACCAATGTAAAACAATGGATGGAGAACATATCGTATGAATTGGAGATTCTAGCTGAACAATAACATCAGACGTATAAGCTGTTGGACCAGAGAAAAGTCTCCTAACGTTACTCCTGGTAACCATAAGGTAGCATTCTTTTATGTGTGTGCTCATATACTGGTAAGCCTGTACATGTGTTACTCACCCTTATATAAGGTATATTGCTATAGCAGAGTAGGTGTGGAACAAGGTATTTTACATGCAATACACCATATAATACACTGCAATCATCATCATCTGCTAGGTTATAATACCCTGTTACACCCCTATCATCAGTGTCTTACTGTTATGATTCCAGCACTCCTGGTCGGAGGAGATCTTATGGCAAGGACCGGAGCACTGGAACGGAATGCTGGGGAAGGGAGCAGGAAAGAACAATAGCCCCTGGCGCCCTAACTCTGTTGTCTCACCCGTGCTGTCAGAAATCCCTTGCGAGACTATGGTTTCTTGAGCCCTTGGCAGCCGCGTTTGAAGGGCGGATTATGTCTGCCCAACTCCGATGCCCCCCGGTCTTAGTGAGAGACAAAGGGAAATCCGAGACAGGATGATAACAAGAGGCCCTCTAACTAAACAAACAGGCCAGGGGCTACGAGCTAACTAAAAACCTAAAGTATGTGCGGAGAAACCGCCAGGGAAAAGGACAACCAAAATCCACTTGTCCAATACTCCTACCCGGCACCGCCGAATACCAGAGTGGACCTGTGGAAGTGGAACCCTCCACAAATGCTCCAAACACAAAATATAAAGGGTAAAGCGGCCGAGCCGCTACACACGGCAGAGCCGCGACTCACGAACACCACTGGATGTTAAACGGTGATCAGTCAGGACTCCAGGGACGAGATGATAACTCCCGAGTACAGGACTTCAGAGGACTGGAATGACCGGATACAGCAGGACTGCATACAGACTCTCAGCAAACAAAGGCAGCATGCAGGAAGCTATTACCGGCGTCGGTGAGAAGGCCTGGGAGTGTACTTAACAGGGAGTCCTCCAATCAGCTGTTTAGCGGCTGATTTGACTAAATGCCGTGCAGCTGCCTTGCTGCACGGCCAGAGAACAAGTGAACGCATTAAATCCTAAAACCCAGCAACGGGGAACGCGGTCCGCCAGTGGCGTCCCCGTTACTAGGGTCCGTGCGGCTTCAGCGCGCCCGGCGTCTAGCGTTGCTAGGGAGCCGGCGGCTGTAGGTGCACGGCGTTGCTAGGCGCCGGGTCACGCGGACAAGCGGACCCCGGCGTCTAACAGTACCCCCCCCTTGAGGAGGGGTCAAGGAACCCCTAAAGCCAGATTTCCGAGGAAATTCCTGAAAAAATGCCCTCTTGAGCCTCGGGGCATGAAGATCCTTATCCAGGACCCAAGATCTTTCCTCCGGACCATAGCCTCTCCAGTGAACCAGAAAATAAAGCCGGCCACGGGACAATTTGGAATCGAGAACCTTCCCCACCAAGAACTCCTGTTGTCCCTGTACGTCCACCGGAGATCTACCCTGAGAGATCCTCCAAGGAAATCTACTGGAAGAAACGTATGGTTTCAACAGGGAACAATGAAACGTATTTCCAATCCTGAGAGATCTTGGTAAACGTAACCGAAAGGCAACTGGGTTGACTCTTTTAATAATAAGAAATGGCCCAATAAATTTGGGTCCCAAGCTAGCCGAGGATTGTCGAAGCCTGATGTTACGAGTCGACAACCAAACCCTATCTCCCACCTTAAAAGTGCAAGGACGTCGGAGCCTGTCAGAAAATTTCTTCTCTCGAAAGGCCGCTTTTCTGAGAGCAAGGTGCGCTTTTTTCCAAATGGCTCTGAGATGGGAGGTTAAGGTTAGCGAGGAGACTGAGGAATGATGAAAAAAAGAATTAGCTCTGGGGTGAAAACCAAAAACTGAAAAGAATGGAGACTCTTTAGTGGAGGAATGACAAGAATTATTGTAAGCAAACTCCGCCAACGGAAGAAACTCGGACCAATCATTCTGGAGTTTGGCTGAATACAAGCGCAAATACTGTTTCAATGATTGGTTAACTCGCTCGGTTTGCCCGTTGGATTGTGGGTGGTAACCGGATGTTAAGGACAATTTCATCTTTAATGAGGCACAAAAACATTTCCAGAATTGTGCGATGAATTGTGGACCCCGATCAGAAACAATATCAGTAGGCAACCCATGAAGTCTGAAAACATGGCGGAGAAACAAAACTGCCAACCCTTGGGCAGAAGGCAATCGGGGAAGAGCAATAAAATGAGCCATCTTGCTAAAACGGTCCACTACCACCCATATGACTCGGAATCCGGCTGAAAGGGGAAGGTCAACCACAAAATCCATGGAAATATGAGACCATGGCCTGAGAGGAACATTTAAGGGCATAAGTTGCCCGAAAGGCAAGGAACGGGGAACCTTATGCTGTGCACAAACCTGACATGAATAAACAAACTCCTTAACGTCTTTAGAAAGACCAGGCCACCATACTGAGCGAGAGACTGACTCCAAAGTCTTAGAGATTCCCGGATGCCCGGAAACTTTGTTATCATGGAATTCCGTTAAAACAGTAGCTCTCAAATACTCAGGGACGTAAAGACGACCAGCAGGAGTATTTCCAGGAGCTTGGTGTTGAAGCTGTTTTAACTGGGTAAATAAATCTTGTGTGAGGCCTGCCCAGATGACCGAAGATGGAAGTATGGGAGTAACAGGACTGTTATTGTGAACCGGAAGAAAGCTGCGTGACAGGGCATCAGCCTTAGTATTCTTGGAACCAGGCCTGAAAGTGATTATAAATTTGAAACGAGTAAAAAATAAAGCCCAACGTGCCTGCCGGGCATTAAGCCGCTTAGCCGATTCGATGTATTGCAGGTTTTTATGGTCAGTCAATACTGAAATTGTATGTTTTGCTCCCTCCAGCCAATGCCTCCGCTCCTCGAAAGCCCACTTTACCGCCAGTAACTCCCGATTACCAACGTCATAGTTGGATTCTGCGGAGGAGAATTTCCTGGACATAAAGGCACAAGGATGTAACTCCAGAGACTCCGAATCCTTTTGAGAAAGGATAGCCCCCACTCCAACCTCCGAGGCATCAACCTCCACAACAAAGGGCAATTCCAGATTGGGTTGTCTGAGGACTGGAGCCGAGACAAAGGCTTGTTTCAAGGCCCGGAAGGACAACTCAGCTTCACGCGACCAGTTGGTAGGATCCGCTCCTTTCTTTGTCAGAGCTACAATGGGAGCAACCAGGTCAGAAAAAGAATGAATGAACCTCCTATAATAATTCGCAAACCCTAAAAAGCGCTGAATTGCTTTTAAATTGGTGGGTTGCGCCCAACTAAGGATGGCCTGGAGCTTCTTTGGTTCCATGGAAAATCTCCGAGGGGAAATAATGTACCCTAAAAAAGATACTTCCGTGACATGAAACTCACACTTCTCCAGCTTGGCATATAAATGATTCTCACGTAACTTTTGAAGAACCAGACGCACCTGGGTAACATGTTGTTCCATTGATTCAGAATAAATCAGGATGTCGTCTAAGTAAACGACCACGAATTTCCCTAGGAAGTCACGGAGCACATCGTTAATGAGGTCTTGAAAAACTGCTGGAGCATTAGACAAGCCGAACGGCATCACCAGGTACTCGTAGTGACCCGACTGAGTACTGAAGGCCGTCTTCCACTCATCTCCAGATTTAATTCGGATGAGGTTGTACGCTCCTCTAAGGTCAATTTTAGAAAAAATCACAGCTGAACGTAACTGATCAAAGAGTACAGATATCAGCGGCAAAGGATAAGTGTTTTTAACTGAGATCTTATTCAGGGCTCTAAAGTCAATGCAAGGTCTAAGCGAGCCATCCTTTTTCTCCACAAATAAGAAGCCTGCACTTAAAAGGAGATTTTGATGGTCTAATAAATCCTTTCTCTAGGCTCTCCTTAACATAATCATTCATAGCCGCAGTTTCTGGCCCGGATAATGCATATAGTCTTCCCTTTGGCAAAGCGGCACCAGGTATTATCTCAATAGCACAATCATAAGGCCGATGGGGAGGCAGAATGTCCGCATTGCCTTTGGAAAAGACATCAGCAAACTCCTGGTATTCCACAGGAATGAGTTCTGGAATGATAGCTGCTACTCTGACTGGAAACGTAATACATAACTTTGCACAAAAAGTACCCCATTGTGAAATCTCCCCTGACCGCCAATCAATGGTGGGATTATGAAAGGCCAGCCAAGGGTGACCCAGAACAACTGGAACTGCTGGGCAATGAGTAAGATAGAACTCGATCTTCTCAGAATGTAGAGCTCCTACTGTAAGTAATACAGGGGGTGTACGGAGAGAAATAACCCCATTGGACAGTGGACTCCCATCTAAGCCATGCATGGTGACACACCTACCCAAAGGTAACTGAGGAATGCCTAAGGCCTTAGCCCAAGTTAAATCCATAAAGTTTCCTGCAGCTCCACTGTCGACAAAAGCCGACACCAAAGAACTAAGGCTGCCAAAGGAAACCTTAACTGGGACTAAAAGGGAGTTATTCGAGGAGATAAGCTGCAGACCTAGGTGAACCCCCTCACAATTCACCTGGTCGAAGCGTTTCCCGACTTGTTCGGACAGTTACGAGCAAAATGTCCTTTACCCCCACAGTACAGACAAAGACCAGAATTTTGCCTTCTGGCTCTTTCCTCAGGAGACAGCCGGGAGAGACCCATCTGCATGGGCTCCTCTACGTCTTCAGGAATGGAATATAAACACAGACTTGATCTTACAGGTGCTCCTCTTTCAGCCCTCCGCTCTCTGAGACGACGATCAATCTTAATAGAAAGCTCCATGAGTTTATCGAGTGTCTCAGGAGCAGGGTACTGGAGGAGACTGTCTTTTATAGACTCTGATAAGCCGAGGCGAAACTGACTGCGCAGGGCTGGGTCATTCCAGCCACAGTCGTTTGACCAACGGCGAAATTCAGTACAATAAACCTCTGCAGGATTTGTACCTTGTTTGAGAGCACGCAGCTGACTTTCAGCAGACGCCTCTCGGTCTGGGTCATCATACAAGAGCCCTAAAGACTTAAAAAAAGCGTCTACTGACAACAACGCAGGATCCTCTGCCTTTAAACCAAATGCCTAGGTCTGAGGATCCCCCTGGAGTAAAGAAATAATAATCCCAACCCGCTGAAATTCAGTACCAGAGGCAGTTGGTCTTAAACGAAAATAAAGTTTACAGGATTCTTTAAAATTAAAAAATTATTTTCTATCACCAGAAAAACGGTCAGGCAAATGCATCTTTGGTTTAGGGACTACCCTTGGGGAGGCTCGCAAAAGATCTTCCTGGGACTTCACCCGAAGAGAAAGATCCTGAACCATCTGAGTAAGTTCTTGAATCTGATTGACTATGAGCTGGCCAGGATTCTGCCCTAAACCAGTCGGATTCATGAGGCCAAAAAACCTTAACAAAACTGAATGAAAATGAAAAAATTAAACCCTGTTTAATTTTACTTTTTGGTTTGGCCGGTAATAATGTTATGATTCCAGCACTCCTGGTCGGAGGAGATCTTATGGCAAGGACCGGAGCACTGGAACGGAATGCTGGGGAAGGGAGCAGGAAAGAACAATAGCCCCTGGCGCCCTAACTCTGTTGTCTCACCCGTGCTGTCAGAAATCCCTTGCGAGACTATGGTTTCTTGAGCCCTTGGCAGCCGCGTTTGAAGGGCGGATTATGTCTGCCCAACTCCGATGCCCCCCGGTCTTAGTGAGAGACAAAGGGAAATCCGAGACAGGATGATAACAAGAGGCCCTCTAACTAAACAAACAGGCCAGGGGCTACGAGCTAACTAAAAACCTAAAGTATGTGCGGAGAAACCGCCAGGGAAAAGGACAACCAAAATCCACTTGTCCAATACTCCTACCCGGCACCGCCGAATACCAGAGTGGACCTGTGGAAGCGGAACCCTCCGCAAATGCTCCAAACACAAAATATAAAGGGTAAAGCGGCAGAGAACAGGTGAACGCATTAAATCCTAAAACCCAGCAACGGGGAACGCGGTCCGCCAGTGGCGTCCCCGTTGCTAGGGTCCGTGCGGCTTCAGCGCGCCCGGCGTTGCTAGGGAGCCGGCGGCTGTATGTGCACGGCGTTGCTAGGCGCCGGGTCGCGCGGACAAGCGGATCCCGGCGTCTAACACTTACCTCTATACTCTCAATAGTAATAAGGATGATGGTGTGATCGGTAAGTATGATACAGAGAATTACATATCAGAATCTATACAGCCATACTTCTGCTTCTCATACGTGTGCTACTGGCAGCAGTGAACATCTGAGTGAGAGTGCAGGGAAGACAGCAGAGTCTGATGAGAAAGAGATTGGATCTGCCTTTGCAGGGATGTACCACACCTGTCACCCCTGTTAGTATATAAAATAATAAATAAGAGGGGCATGGCCTGAGTCCATCCAGACGTGCTTTCTGGAGCTCTCCTCACTAAGTGGCTTCTTATCTACCCTACCTGATAACTCTCAGCCACTGCTGGGACCAAGACCCAATCTATTAATTCCACCACTCCTACTGCCCTAAAGCTGATCGCTCCGCGCACTGTTCATTGCCGCAGCCTAGTGACGCCGCTGAAGCCACGGGCTGTATTCTGGGGCTAAGTGTGCCTAGTCTTTCCTGCACGCTCCAGCCACCTGACTTGGAGGAGCTTTTGGCTCAGGCGGGAGCACTTACTCTCCTGCTAACACAGGTGCGCAGCTCCCGTTACTACTGAGGACAGAAGGGTCTGCCCACAGTCACCGGAGCCCTGCGGTGATATTGGGAGGTGAGGTGGCTGCCATTTTGGATCCTGGTACCCGGCCATCGCATGCTCTGTCTTCTGCCTTCAATAATGTGTAAAATTTATATAAGCTGCTAAATAAGTGTCCTGGCGGCTGGACCGGGGTCACTACACTAAATTGAAGCATTTGCCTGGAGGTGAAACTACCTTCTATTTATATGGTACCACTATCATCTACTTCCTCTCAGTCTACATGCAGAGCCCAATATCAAGTATCGTCTGAGTACAGCTCATTACACTCTGATTACAACCTCACAGTGTGTTATTTTGTGGATTTATCCACTGAATATATTTTGCCATTTGTGTCTGTCTGTGCTGAGTACTTCACGTCTGTATCACGCTGACCTCTAGTGGAATTTATCGGTCATTACTGTGTTATTTGCGTTGCATTACATCATGTTTAAGCTTTGAGGTCTGATATCAGGGAGATTGGCACTCGTACAGACTAAGATGAAAGAGATTGTTGTGTCTCACAAAGATCTGATCTCAGCACATGACACCCTTCAGGAAGACCTGGTCTCTACTCGTGATAAAGTCATTGATTTAGAAGACTGCTCTTGGAGAAATAATATCAGAATAATGGGCGTTCCAGATTCTGTTACAAATGCTGAGCTTTATGATTATGCCACGGTCCTCTTGTCAGGAACTTTCACCGAAGGCTTCTGCTGCGGACCTTCTTATTGATAAGATCCATAGACTCCCAAAGTCCAAACAGGCCCATATCCAAGCTCCGAGGGACACTCTACTCAGGGTCCACTTTCTTCATATTAAAGAACGTATCCTACAGGCTGCTTTGTCTTCCTCATCCACAGCTGAGTGCCTGGATAATATGCAGCTATTTCCGGATATTTCTCCTGTGACGCTGACCAAAAGGCGTCTATTCCACCCAAGGGAATATACGTTATGGTAAGAACTTACCGTTGATATCGGTATTCTTCCTAAGTCCACAGGATCCACAAAATAACAATGGGATATGATGAAGCGACAGCCTCCCAGATTGCAACGGGCCCGTCCATATATCCCCGCCTCCTTGCTCAGGCAAATCAGTTGTATTCCAAAGCTCAAGGCAGGAGCATCATAGAGAGCCTTAATCAGGCGATAAGAACACACATGCACACGCTTCCGTACAAGAAGGAAGAGGCCAGTGAGTAAAAGGATCCTCAAATCAGGTGAGCCAGGGTGGGATCCCTATGGATCCTGTGGACTTACCATAATGTATATTTCCCTGGCAGGGTCCACAGTTATCCACAGGATAACAATGGGATTTCCCAAAGCAATTTAGTGAAGGGGACGCTCCAGACTGGAAAGGAGAACCCTTCGCCCGCATGCAGCATCCTGAGGCAAAGGTATCAAAGGCATAATGTCTAATGAATGTGTTAATGGAAGACCGTGTGGCTGCCTTACATATGTGTTCCGCTGAAGCACCACGTTGTGCTGCCCACGACGGACCTACCTTACGAGTAGAGTGAGCAGAGACACTAGCTGGATTAGGGAGATCAGCTTGAGAATATGCTTCTGAAATCGTCATTCTAAGCCACCTCGCTAGTGTTTGCTTGTCAGCAGGCCATCCTCTCTTGTGAAATCCGTAGAAAACAAAGAGAGAATCCGTCTTTCTGATGGCACTGGTACGATCCACGTTGATCCTTAAAGCCCTGACTACGTCCAAAGATGCATCTCCCACAGAAAGACCTGGCCCTTGAAAAGTTGGTACAACAATTTCTTCCTTAAGGCGGAATTTAGTCACCACCTTAGCAAGATATCCAGATTTAGTTCTGAGAACCGTTCTATCTGGATGAAATATCAGAAAAGGAGAGCGACACAACAATGCCCCTAAATCTGAATCTTTTCTAGCTGAGGCAATAGCAAGTAGAAAGAGAACTTTAGCTGTCAACCATTTAAGATCCACTTTATTAAGTGGTTCAAATGAGGCAACTTGAAGGGCTTTCAGGACTAGACTTAAGTCCCAAGGCACTGTAGGAGGAACAAAAAAAGGTTGAATGTGCAGCATTCCCTGGAAAAAAGTACGCACATCCTGTAAATTGGCAATTTTCTTTTGGAACCATACAGTCAATGCCAACACTTGCACTCTCAAGGAAGCCACCTTCAAACCTTTATCCATTACAGCCTGAAGGAATGCTAAGACCCTGGAAACTCTGAAAGCCTTAGGGTCCATTTTCAATTCACTGCACCAATGAATATAGGTTTTCCATATTCGGTGATAAATGCAAGCTGAGGAAGGTTTCCTTGTTCTGAGCATAGTCTGAATTACCTGTTGTGAGAATCCTCTTGACTTCAGTATAGAGGTTTCAAGAGCCACGCCATCAAAGACAGTTGATCCAGATGTCTGTGATAACAAGGACCCTGCATCAGTAGATCTGGATGTTGAGGGAACAGAAGTGGAACACCCATCGACATACTCAGCAGATCTGTGTATCAATGTCTTCTGGGCCAAGCCGGAGCTATTAGTATCATGGCACTTTTCCCTGTCTTTATCTTTCTCACCACCATGGGTAATAGGGTGATTGA
Organism: Pseudophryne corroboree; assembly: GCF_028390025.1. Lineage (NCBI taxonomy): Eukaryota > Metazoa > Chordata > Amphibia > Anura > Myobatrachidae > Pseudophryne > Pseudophryne corroboree. The sequence goes on along the minus strand of NW_026970276.1, from coordinate 326,301 downwards.
AGGAAACACATAAACCAGATGAAAGTCCCATGGGACCGACAGGGCATCCACAAAGATCGCTCTGGGATCCTTTGTTCTTGCCCCATAAGCAAGAACTTTGTTGTTCAGATGGGATGCAATGAGATCTATCTCTGGAAACCCCCACTTGTCTACCAGAGTCTGGAAGACCTCCGGGTGTAGAGACCATTCATTTTCCTGAATGGCGTGTCGACTGAGAAAGTCCGCTTCCCAGTTTAGGACTCCCGACACGAACACTGTGGACAAGGCTGGATGATGAAGTTCTGCCCACTTTAGTATGTGACTTACCTCCTCCATCGCTTTCCGGCTTCGAGTTCCTCCCTGATGGTTGAGGTACGCTACTGCCGTTGCATTGCCTGAGCGGATCTGGACTGGTTTTCTGCGAAAAATGCCCTTTGCCTGAATCAGTGCCATATATATGGCCCAAAGTTCCAATATGTTTATTGGCAGGAAACTTTCTTCCCTGTTCTATTGCCCCTGAACACACATTTCTGACACTGCTCCCCAGCGCTGAAGACTGGAATCTATCATCAGAATTTCCTAATCTGATATCCAAAGGGGTCTACCCTTGTCCAGATGGGATGTCTGTAGCCACCGGGCTAATGACCTTCTTACTTCTATTGTAAGAGACAGGGTCTGTGTTTTTATCGTCTGATGCAACCCATTCCATTTGGCAAGAATCAGAAGCTGCAGAGGCCTTGAGTTGAATTGTGCATACTCCACCATGTCGAACGTTGATACCATCAAACCCATCACCCGCATTGCTGCGTGAATGGATACCACTTTACTGTGTAACAAGTCCTGAATCCTTGAGTGAACCTTGGATATCTTGTTCGGATTTAAACTTACTCTCTGAAGACCTGAATCCAGTACCAGCCCCAAGTGAGTCATCTGTTGTGACGGAACCAGAAACAATTTTTCCCAATTTATGAGCCACCCATGGTTCTGCAGACATGTTATTGTCTGTCGCAGATTACATAAGAGCAACTCCTGCATCTGTGTCAGGATTAAAAGATCACGAGGTATGGAAAAAGTATTTTCTCATACGTCCTAGAGGATGCTGGGGTCATCATAGAACCATGGGGTATAGACGGGATCCGCAGGAGACATGGGCACTTTAAGACTTTGAAAGGGTGTGAACTGGCTGCTCCCTCTATGCCCCTCCTCCAGACTCGTTTTATAATTGTGCCCAGTGAGACTGGATGCACTGCAGGGAGCTCTACAGAGTTTCTCTGACAAGACTTATGTTAGGTTTTTTATGTTCAGGGAGGCTGCTGGCAACAGACTCCCTGCTTCGTGGGACTTAGGGGAGAGGAGTATCACCCACTTCCAGTGAGCTCAAGGGCTCTGCTTCTGGCTACAGGAAACCATTAGCTCCTGAGGGTGCTGATCGCTGGGTATGCCTAGATGCTCACACCCACAGCCTGCCGTCACCCCCTTTCAGAGCCAGAAGTCAGAAGACAGGTGAGTAGATGAAGAAAAGAAGACTTCAGTGACGGCATTTATCTGAGATACTGCAGCGTGCGGACGCTGCGCGCCAAGCTCCCACATACATGCAGCACTACAGGGTGCAGGGTGCGTGGGGGGGGGGGGGCGTCCTGGGCAGCTAATAAATCCTCAGTGGACATCTGGCCAGAGGGGACATTAGTGCAGAGGTACTGTCCCAAAACTCCCGCCATTATAATCATACAAGAAGCGGTACTGAAGCTTCGTCCTCACAGCTCACTCGGCGCCATTTTCTCTCCATCAGGCTGCAGAGACGCTGGTCCTTCCTTCACACTGACAAGTATCAGGGTGCAAAAAGGGGGAGGGGGGGCGGCACTGGCTAAATTTGGTGCAATATACTTTATATAAAAAGCGCTTATTTGGCATTTATTGGGCGCTGGGGTGTGAACTGGCAAATCCCCTCTGTGTCTCTCTGACAGGCTTTACTGTGGGTCTGTCCCCTGTGTCTGTGGGTGTTTGGTGCACGTGTGTCGACATGTCTGAGGCTGATGGCTCTTCCCAAGTGGAGGCTGTATTAGGGACACAAACGGCTGTTCCTCCACAACAAAAGAAAAAGCATCACTATCAGATGCAGTCCTTTCGGCCCAATAAATACAGGAAGGGCCGAGGTTCTTCCTTCCTTGCTACTAGAGGAAGGGGAAGAGGTAAATGATCACCAGCCTTGTCAGGCTCCCAGGAGCAGAAGTCCTCCCAGGCTTCTGCCAATTCAACCGCATGACGTTGGGGCTCATATGCGGGAGTCCGCACCGGTGGGGGCACGTCTCAAACTCTTCAGTCAGTTTTGGGTTCGTTCAGACCTAGACCCATGGGTTTTACAAATAGTATCCCAAGGGTAGAAGCTGGAGTTTCAAGACGTTCCCCCTCGCCGTTTTTTCAAATCGGCCTTACCAGCTTCTCTTCCGGACAGGGAGGTAGTTTGCGACGCAATACAAAAGTTGTGTCAAAATCAAGTTATCGTCAGGGTTCCCCAGTCACAACAGGGAGAAGGCTTTTATTCGAGCCTGTTTGTGGTCCCGAAGCCGGACGGTTTGGTCAGACCAATCCTAAACCTGAAATCCCTAAATTTCTACCTAAAGAAATTCAAATTGAAGATGGAGTCTCTCCGAGCAGTGATCTCCAGTCTGGAGGAAGGGGATTTTATGGTGTTGGTGGACATAAAACATGCCTACTTACATGTTCCCATTTATCCTCCGCATCAGGCTTACCTGAGGTTTGCAATTCAGGATTGTCATTACCAATTTCAAACATTGCCGTTTGGTCTGTCCACGGCTCCGAGGATTTTCACCAAAGTGATGGCGGAGATGATGGTTCTCCTTCGCAAGCAAGGAGTCACGATTACCCCATACTTAGACGATCTCCTGATAAAGGCGAGATCCAGGGACCAGTTGGTGCAAAAGTTGCACTCTCCCTGACAGTTCTTCAGCAGCATGGTTGGCTCCTAAATTTGCCAAAATCCCAGTTGATTCCGATGACGCGGTTGTTTTTTGGGGGAATATTGGACACAGAACTACAGAGAGTCTTTCTTCCAGTGGACAAGGCTCTGGAACTTCAGAGTCTGGTCAAACAAATTCTGAAACCAGCAAGAATGTCAATCCATTAATGCATTCAGTTGCTGGGGAAGACGGTTGCGGCCTACGAGGCCATTCAGTTTCGCAGGTTCCATGCAGAGTGTTCCAGTGGGACCTGTTGGACAAGTGGTCCAGGTCCCACCTACACCGGAGGATAATCCTGTCTTCCAAGACCAGGATATCACTCCTGTGGTGGCTGCACAGCTCTCACCTCCTAGAGGGGAGCAGGTTCGGGATACAGGACTGGATCCTGGTGACCACGGATGCAAGCCTCCGAGGCTGGGGGGCAGTCACAATGGGAGAAAACTTCCAAGGAAGATGGTCAAGTCAGGAAACTTGTTTCCACATAAATGTTCTGGAGTTAAGGGCCTATTACAACAGGGGCCGTGCGTGTATCAGGACTTACCGCGCTTCGTTTGACGGCATGGCGGTTGAGCGCAAAATCCTAGCCTGTAAGGGTATTCCCAGTGAAGAAATTCCCACACTTATTCAGCCAGAAAAGGTAACGTCTAAACATTACCACCGTATTTGGAGAAAATATGTTTCTTGGTGTGAATCCAAGGGGGCTCCTACGGAATAGTTTCGACTAGGACGTTTTCCCCATTTTCTACAAGCAGGTGTGGATGCGGGCCTAAAATTGGGCTCAATTAAGGTACAGATTTCGGCCTTATCGGTTTTATTTCAGAAACAATTGGCCTCCCTTCCAGAAGTTCAGACTTTCGTAAAAGGAATGTTGCACATCCAACCTCCATTTGTGCCTCCAGTGGCACCATGGGATCTTAATGTGGTGTTGCAGGTCCTTCAATCACATTGATTTGAACCTTTACGGAAGGTGGAGTTGAAATTCCTCACTTGGAAAGTGGTCATCCTGTTGGCATGGCATCTGCAAGGCGGGTGTCTGAGTTAGCTGCCTTGTCTCACAAGGGCCCTTATATGATCTTCCATGTAGATAGAGCTGAATTGAGGACACGTCAACAATTTCTACCGAAAGTGGTTTCCTCTTTCCACATGAACTAACCTATTGTGGTGCCTGTGGCTACTGACGCCTTCGCTGAGTCAAAATCTCTGGATGTGGTCAGAGCTTTGAAGATTTATTTCGCCAGAACGGCTCAGATTAGGAAAACAGAGGCTCTGTTTGTCCTGTATGCTCCCAACAAGGGCCCTCATTCCGAGTTGATCGGTCGCAAGGCGAATTTAGCAGAGTTACACACGCTAAGCCTACGCCTACTGGGAGTGTATCTTAGCATCTTAAAAGTGCGAACGATGTATTCGCAATATTGCGATCACAAACTACTTAGCAGTTTTAGAGTAGCTCCACACTTACTCTGCCTGTGCGATCAGTTCAGTGCTTGTCGTTCCTGGTTTGACGTCATAAACACTCCCAGCGTTCGCTCAGACACTCCCCCGTTTCTCCGGCCACTCCTGCGTTTTTTCCGGAAACGGTAGCGTTTTCAAACACACGCCCCTAAAACGCAGTGTTTCCGCCCAGTAACACCCATTTCCTGTCAATCACACTACGAACGCCGGTGCAATGAAAAAGCCGTGAGTAAAAATACTATCTTCATTGTTAAATTACTTGGCGCAGTCGCAGTGCGAATATTGCGCATGCGTACTAAGCGGATTTTCACTGCGATGCGATGAAAAATAACGAGCGAACAACTCAGAATGAGGGCCAAGGTTGGGTGTCCTGCTTCCAAGCAGACCATTGCACGCTGAATCTGTAACACGATTCAGCATGCTCATTCCACGGCTGGATTGCCGTTACCAGAATCGGTGAAAGCCCATTCTGCTAGAAAGATGGGCTCGTCCTGGGCGGCTGCCCGGGGGGTCTCGGCATTGCAACTTTGCCGAGCAGCTACTTGGTCTGAGTCAAACACATTTGCAAAGTTCTACAAGTTTGACACCTTGGCCGATGAAGACCTTCAGTTGTTCAATCGGTGCTGCAGAGTCATCCGCACTCTCCCGCCGTTCTAGAGCTTTGGTATAACCCCATGTTTCTATGATGACCCCAGCATCCTCTAAGACGTATGAGAAATAGACGTTATGGCAAGAACTTACCGTTGATAACGTAATTTCTCTTATGTCCACAGGTATCCACAGGATAACATTGGGATATGCTGGAGCGACAGCGGAAATGGCACCAAACAGTCACAAGCTTTCTGGCCTCCCAGGATGCATCGGGGCTTCACCATATAATCCCGCCCACTCACTCAGTCAAATCAGTTCTTTCCACAGCGATTAGGCAGGAGCATCAGGTAGAAACCTATTTAGGCGATAAGAACACACACCCTTCCATACAAGAGGGAAGAGGTTTAATGATTGTCAAGATCCTCAAATCAGGTGCGTCAGGGTGGGACCCCTGTGGATACCTGTGGATATAAGAGAAATTACGTTATCAACGGTAAGTTCTTACCATAATGTCTATTTCTCTGGCTGGGTCCACAGGTTATCCACAGGATAACATTGGGATTCCCAAAGACAGTTTTAGTGGTGGGGACGCTCCTGATTACACAGGAGGACCTTTCGCGCGAAGTCTGCATCATGAGAGGCAAAAGTATCCAAGGCATAATGTTTGATGAATGTGTTTATGGAAGACCATGTGGCTGCCTTACAAATCTGTTCTGCTGAAGCACCCTGTTGTGCTGCCCAAGAAGGACCTACCTTACGTGTAGAATGTGCAGAGACATTAGCCGGAATAGGGAGATCTGCATGAGAATAAGCTTCTGATATTACCATTCGGAGCCATCTTGCGAGCGTCTGTTTACTAGCAGGCCATCCTCTTCTATGAAATCCGTAGAGGATAAAGAGAGAGTCTGTTTTTCTGATGGCACTAGTATGATCTATGTAGATTCTTAAAGCTCGGACTACATCCAGCGACGCTTCTCCCGCAGAAAGTCCCGATACCTGAAAAGCTGGGACTACAATCTCTTCATTAAGGTGAAACTTTGACACCACCTTCGGAAGATAACCAGATCTAGTTCTGAGAACTGCTCTGTCTGGAAAAAAATTTAGTAAAGGAGACTTACATGATAATGCTCCTAAATCTGACTCTCTTCTGGCTGACGCCATTGCCAATAGAAAAAGTACTTTAGCCGTTAACCATTTAAGATCTGCTCTCTTAAGTGGTTCAAACGGAGGTTCCTGGAGAAATTTAAGAACTAAATTCAAATCCCAGGGAGCTGCAGGAGGAACAAATGGAGGTTGAATATGTACCACTCCCTGAAAGAAAGTATGTACATCCTGTAAATCATCAATCTTTCGCTGAAACCATACAGTTAACGCTGATACTTGGACTCTCAAGGAAGCTACTTTCAAACCTTTATCCAATCCTGCTTGAAGGAAATCCAAAATCCTGGATACTTTAAAAGATCTCGGATTCAAACTTTTTTCAGTACACCAATGAATATAGGCTTGCCATATTTTATGATACACACGAGCTGAAGAAGGCTTTCTTGCTCGGAGCATAGTTTGGATTACTTGTTTTGAAAATCCTATAGCTTTTAGGATAGAGGTTTCAACAGCTACGCCGTCAAAGACAGACGATCCAGATGACTGTGACAACAAGGACCCTGCATTAGCAGATCAGGACGTTGAGGGAGCAGTATTGGTGCTTCCACGGACATTCTCAGTAGATCTGTGTACCAATTACTTCTTAGCCAAGCTGGAGCTATTAGAATTTATTGCTCCCTTTGCTTGCTTTATTTTTCTCACTACTCTGGGTAACAGAGATATTGGAGGGAACAGATATGCCAGATGAAATTTCCATTCTACTGACAGTGCGTCTACAAGGACCGCTCCGGGATCCTTGGTTCTTGATCCGTACTTCAGAACTTTGTTGTTTAGACGAGACGCCATGAGGTCTATCTCTGGTAGACCCCATCTGTTCGCTATTGTCTGAAACACTTCTGGGTGTAATGCCCATTCGGTTTCCTGAATGGTGTGTCGACTGAGAAAATCCGCTTCCCAGTTCAGTACACCCGGGACAAACAGTGCTGACAATGCTGGGAGATTGAGTTCTGCTCATCTTAGAATGGGAGTTACTTCCTCCATCAATCTTTTGCTGTGAGTTCCTCCTTGATGATTGAGGTACGCAACTGCTGTCGCATTGTCTGAGCGAATCTGGACCGGTCTTCCTTGCAGACTGTCCTTTGCCTGAACTAGAGCCATATAAATGGCCCTTATTTCCAACAGATTTATTGGCAGGCGACTTTCCCTTACGGTCCATTTTCCCTGGAACCAAAGGCTTCCGAGTACCACATCCCAGCCTTGCAGACTGGCATCTGGGTCTCCCCTTGTTTAAATGGTCTGTCTGTAGCCACCACGCTAGAGACCTTTTTACATTTACTGGAAACGTTATCATCTGCTTTTTTATCGTCTGATGATTTCCGTTCCATTTGGTCAGAATAAGGTGCTGTAATGGTCTGGAGTGGAATTGCGTATATTCCACCATGTCGAAGGTTGATACCATCAGACCCAACAGTGGCATTGATGCATGGACTGACATTGTCTGGGTGTGCAACGCTTCCTGAGTCATGAACTGCACCTTGACCATCTTTTTCTCTGGTAAGAAAACTCTCTGTAGGTCTGAATCCAATATGGCTCCCAAATGAACCATCCACTGTGACGGATTCAGAGACGACTTCTCCCAATTTATGAGCCACCCATGTCTCTGTAGACAAACTATTGTCTGTTGAAGATGGCTCAAAAGTAAATTTTGCGAATGTGCTAAGATTAACAGGTCGTCGAGGTATGGGAATATTCTTATCCCCTGTTTGCGCAGACAAGCTACCATAACCACCATGATCTTGGTAAACACCCTGGGTGCTGTTGCTAGCCTGAAGGGCAGAGCTTGGAACTGAAAATGTTCCTTGAGGATGGCAAACCTGAGGTAACACTGATGAGACCTTGCTATAGGCACATGTAGGTAAGCATCCCGTACACCCAGAGATACCATGTAATTTCCCGGTTCCATGGCCAACATTATGGAGCGCAACGTCTCCATGTGGAACTTCGGGATCCAAATGTATTTGTTTAACATTTTTAAATTGAGAATTGGTCGATATGACCCATTTGGCTTCTGGATCAGAAATAGATTGGAGTAAAACCACTGTCCCGTTTGTGATGGAGGTACTGGGACAATCACACCAGACTGCAGTCATTTTTGGACTGCTTCTTGCAGGGCATTGGCCTTCGACTCTATACGAGACGGGCTGGTGCAAAAAAATCTTTGAGGAGGCTGCCTCCTGAATGGGAACCCATACCCCTGAAATACCACCTTCTGCACCCAAGCACCTGTTGTTGACTGTTGCCATATGTGTGCAAAATGAAGGAGTCGCCCCCCAACCCTGGAATCCTCTAGGCGGAGGCCTGTCTCTTCAGGCTGATGGTTTCTGTTCAGGCTTGGAAGCTGGCTTTTTGCTAGCCCACTGCTTCCTACCCCTGGTTTTGAACTGGGGTTGCATAGACTCCTCTTTAGCTTTCGCTTTACTTTGCCAATGAAATGAGCAAAACTTTAAACCCTTGGACTTAGGGTTATAAATAGCCGGAAAGCTGACCTTCTTTGATTCAGCCTCTGATTCTAGGATATCAGATAATGGTTTCCCAAACAATATATTACCAACGAAAGGCAATGCTTCCAATTTTTTCTTGGATTCCGCATCTGCTTTCCAGGTACGTAGCCAAACTGCTCTGCGAGCGGCTACTGTCAAGGCTGAAGCTTTAGAAGCAACTGTACCCAGATCAATTGCTGCTTGTTCTAAGTATTGGGCAGATTGTCTCAAACGGCTTAAAAGGTACTCTTGCTCCGAAGTAGGAGAAGAGATGTAATTTTCTAGTTCCTCTATCCATTCGCCCATTGCCTTTGCTACCCAGGCCGAAGCCATAGCAGGTCTTACCACTGCTCCTACTAGAGAAAATACATTTTTCAAAAAACGATCTACCCTTCTGTCTGTGAAATCATTTAGCGAGGTAGATGACAGTGGTAAAGCAGATTTATGCACAATCGCAGAACATGTGCATCTACTTTTGGAGGAACTTCTCTTTTCGAACAATCCGCAGCTGGAAATGGATAATAAGAATTCCATCTTTTCGGAATCTTATATTTCTTACTGGGCGTCGCCCAAGACTCATCCATCATTTCTGTCAGTTCGTTTGACGCTGGGAATTCAGTTTTCACTGATTTTGTTTGTTTAAACACAGGTGCTTTAGATTTTAACACTGTTTTAGCTGGCTCTTCCAAAGAGAGAACAGCCTCCACAGCATTAATAAGTTCAGCTATATCCTCTGAACTAAAACTCTGCGACTGATCATCATACGGTGTATTTGAATATACTGTATCATCATCTGTTGTATCATCTTATGTAGTCTGCAACATAGACGCATCTGTCTTAGTCTTACCTGTCCCTTGGTTGCTTGTAGAGGCTACTGGAACCAAGCCGTAGGAAGGGAGCTGCATGTATGGGTTAATAGTGTAACCTAACCCTTGAGGTGGTGCTACCGGAGCTAACCTGTCCGCTATTGAAGATAGAGTCTTTGCGACCATATTCCATGGTGGCTCTGTTGGTGGTTGAACTAACTCCTGTTTTTTACTTTGCTGAAAAGCAAAACCGTTTGCACACAAGCCCTCATAAGTAACTAATTGATCCACATCAATTAACCCTGTCTTACAAGATAAGCATGTTAGGGATGTAGGAGTGCTTGATAAATTCTCCTTGTCACTTTTGCCGCTCACAGACATGGTAATAATCTGTTAATGATTACACAATTTGTGACTGAAAATCACCCTATATGTAAGTATATAGAGGTGAGATCAATCTGACCACAGTGCACCTGATTTGAGGGTCAGAACAGGACTGACATTACACAGAAAAGTCAGCACACATACTAGCAGTCAGTCACATGTTAAAGCATTAGACATTGCCATATGAGAATACAACCTCCATAATAACTTATACATAAGTAGGAAAATTGTACTTCTGTTTAACTGGTTCTTTTCCAACATAACATGCAGAAAACACAGTAATATACAGGTCTCATATGCAATAGGTACTAAAAATTAACAATGCATACTAAGAAGTAGAGAGAATTTTTAGTACTGTATACCCTACCTCCGTAGAGAGGGATACAGGGAGACTCACCACACTTCCATATCCAAGCAAATACGCTCGTAAGACGCTGAGTGGATTCAGACGCTACTGGTGTACACTACCGCTCTTATATAACTGATAACTGACACAGTCGCTCCTGCGGACACGGACGCTCAGCGACTTCCACGTGTATGCAGACGCTAAGGCCTGTGACTCGGTCTGGCGAGTTTATCTCGAGTGTACACAACCGCAGAGTCTAAGCTGCGACCGAGTACCCTCGTGGTAGCGTCTGAGCCGGAAGTGAGGTCATTCAGTTCATGAAACGAGAGACACGCGGAAACTGGTCATGAACTCGGAGGAGGGGCGGCCAGGAGAGCGTCTGAATCCCACTGCTGACTTAAACTCCCAGGATCGCGGCCTCTACCTAGTCCTGGCGCCTATGATCCCTACAGCGTAGCGCTGTCGCACTCAAGATGTTCGGCGCATCAACACACTGTTTGTAGTCTCCACCAAAATCAGTGTAGCTGTGTCCTGACCCCTCTAGTAAGAGGAATTCCATAGACTCACCGTCTCCCCATGCTCCGGCCACAGCATGGTAACGTCTGCTGGACCTGCTAGAACATCCGACACAGACGCCCATCAAGACAGCACTAATACCCGAAGGTAAGCGTTGTTGCGACCCGGTGAGGAGTTGTTGGAGCGACTCTTTCTAGCATGCGTTTAAGACGCTATTAACAAGTAAGTCTATAAAAATTAAATAATAAAAGCTTGAGGCTATTCTCACTGCAGCTCTGTGACCATGAGGCTTCCTGCCGCACCAAGCAAAAAACTGATCTGACTGAGTCAGTGGGTGGGACTATATGGTGAAGGCCCCGATGCATCCTGGGAGGCCAGAAAGATTGTGACCGCGTTGGTGCCATTTCCGCTGTCCCTCAACCATATCCCAATGTTATCCTGTGGATAATCCTGTGGACCCAGCCAGAGAAAGTCACAGTTTGTACAATGCAGAGGTTATTACTGACAATAATACTGCACTGGACTAGTTTATATTGCTAAATAGTCAATAGATATAACACTACACAGTAAGAAATGGATGTATATCACAGGGTAATTGTACTATAAAACCCTGACTAAATGCACTCTCTTTCTTAACTATCATGGTCTAAAAAGGCAGGTAGAATACTTAAGTGTCATGTAAAGTCACAGCGCTGACAACCAGGCGGCTTTACATAGGAGGATTTGCCCAAGCAGTCCCAGGAACAGTGAGCTGAGGGATAATGGCGCCGCAGACACTGACAGGGAGTGAGGAAAAGACAGAGATGCAGCTCCAGGGCGGGAACACTTGCTGGAAATGGCGCCCTGGGGATGGGGGAGGGCCTTCAGGTCTAAGCCTTATCCCCTCTGCAGGCAAAACCACCGGGTACTGTGGGCGATATAAAAACCGGTTTAGAGAGAAAACCTGACCTGCGCCCATGCCCTGGTGATCTAGTGTGTCAAAGTCAGAAAAATATCATGCTGCACGTTGCCATATATTCACCTCATGCGCTTGCCCGCTGCACATGCACTTTCTCTGGCGTGCGTGCACATATTCGCAGTTGCGTGACGGCACCCCTACGGGCGTGCGCTTGAACGCATGGTATGTGCATTTACGGTAGAGTTTGTGTGCGTCTAGCGAGCGACTCAATCGCTGGATAATAAATCCATATAGCAGGTTTTATAGGTAATGTTCCCATTAGTGATAACTGTAACTTTGTTTAATGTGACTTGTTCACGGACTTGGGAATCCCTCTTTACGTGGTACAAAGGGTCTGATTAAGGTAGAACAGTTGTGTCTGGTACCTAACCGAAGAGTATTTTAATAGCAACAATCCGGTGTTGGTTAGGTAAAGATTAATAGCTCCAGCATATAGTTATGGACATTAGTAGTTTCTGGACATTTCTTATATTTGCAGTTCATTATCCATGCGGCGGGAATCCGGAGATTCCCTCCCACCTGAGCTGTTTGTAATAGTCACAGCCCACCTGTTCAAACTAACCTATGACCTTTTGTTATGATGCGAGGAGACATTCCTGTGTCCAATGAACAATGAGATTATAGGTCCCTTTGTAGTATACTGTATGCAGTGTATATAAGATCAGCCAGCCTGGACAGCTCACTCTCTCACTCCACAAACGGTTTTCATATTGACTAACTTGGAGCTGGTACCAGGAATAGTGCAGCGATCATTCCCAGTGTGCGTAAGTAATTCTCTGAAATCAACTCGCTCTTTGTTTGTATTGGCCATATTCTCTCTCTCTGTTATAGTATAAGATTGTAACGTTATTATATATTTTTGTCTAGATATTCTGTTAGAATTATATGTTAGTTTGTAGTGTATGACTTGTGAACTGTTTTCTCTTTTCGATATAACTAATAGCTTGTTAGTAAAGGTGTTGGAACCTTAGCACGGTATCGTGTGTTCATTACATTGCAGTGGGTAAAAGGAGCGTCTCGATCGCTCAAACAGCTTTAGTATTAACAAGGTTAAGCAGCGTTATATCGCTACAGTGTTTCAGTACAAGGTTTACAGCATAAGAGTATCCTTTCTGTGTGTTACATTCAAGGTTTACTGTTTGTCATCTTGTGAGCGTCTGCGCCGCTCGTGATCTCCTCGTGGTCTTGAGCGTCCGCAACGCTGGTTGCGTAGCATTACGGTAGTTGCCCGCCTATAGCGTGCTCGACACCATGCATTAAGCTGTGAGCGAGCGTGCCACATGTGCGTCTCGATTACGGCCGAGCGTGTGTTACGCTAAGTGCGTACCCTTACGGTACCCCATACGCCAATTGCGTACTGAGTCTCTTACCCATATAGTGAAGGTTATAAGGTAATCAAAATCAGCATTATCAAGTGGGATCGCCTGTACTGCCAAAGTGTCCACCGCCAGCGCGCACAGCCCACCTCCCACTGACCGCGCCGGATCGCGATAAAGACAGGGTCCCACAAGCGGGATCCACTTACCACCTCCCGAAGCGCGGCCACGCGATCCTGGAGAGCCCCAGCCGTGTGTGTCTAACGTGAAGAATACCGGAGCCTCCGCTGTAGGTACCCGGCAACCAGGGCTCGGGAGTGTACAGCGCCGCTGGGGAGAGCTGGAGCTGCAGCAGTGAATGTCACAAGACATTTACCACCGCTGCTGCCCTTGAAGTCTTCACTTTTTACTTCATAAAAAGCTTTTCTTAGGGCTGCTTGGAGCAGCCCCTCTGTTAAGTGCCTGCTTACTGCAGCACCAACTTACAAAACTGAGCTCCTGTGCAGGGAGGCGCGGTGATATAGGAGGCGGTGCTGTGCATTCTGGGAACAGTCAAAGCTTTGAGCCTGTTGGTGCCTCGGATCAAGAGCCTACTCTACACCCCATTGTCAAATCCTTGTGGAGCCCAGTGTACCCCGCAGCTGAAATCCTGTTTACTCATAAATCCTAGAGGATGCTGGGGTCCACTTCATGACCATGGGGTTTATACCAAAGCTCCAGTATGGGCGGGAGAGTGCGGATGACCCTGCAGCACCGATTGACCGAACTTGAGGTCTTCATCGGCCAAGGTGTCAAACTTGTAGAATTTAGCAAATGTGTTTGACCCTGACCAAGTAGCTGCTCGACAAAGTAGCAATGCCGAGACCCCCCGGGCAGCCGCCCAGGAGGAGCCCACCTTCCTAGTAGAATGGGCCTTCACTGACTTCGGTAACGGCAATCCAGCCGTAGAATGAGCTTGCTGAATCGTATCTCTGATCCAGCGTGCAATAGTCTGCTTGGAAGCAGGACACCCAATTTTGTTGGGAGCATACAGGACAAACAAAGACTCTGTTTTCCGTATTCTAGCTGTTCTAGCGACATAAATCTTCAAAGCCCTAACCACATCTAGATACTTTGACTCAGTGAATGTGTCAGGAATTACTGGCACCACAATAGGTTGGTTTATGTGGAAAGATGAAACCACCTTTGGAAGAAAATGTTGACGAGTTCTCAACTCTGCCCTATCTTCATGGAAGATCAGGTAAGGAATCTTGTGAGATAAGGCCCCCAATTCAGACACCCGCCGTGCGGATGCCAATGCCAAAAGCATCACCACTTTCCAAATGAGAAACTTCTACTCTATCTCTTGTAGAGGCTCAAACCAATCCGATTGAAGGAACTGCAACACCACATTAAGGTCCCATGGTGCCACTGGAGGCACAAATGGAGGCTGGATGTGCAGAACCCCTTTCACGAAGGTCTGAACCTCTGGAAGAGAGGACAATTGTTTTTGGAAGAACACTGACAAGGCCGAAATCTGGACCTTGATTGATCGCATTCGGAGGCCCGCCTCCACACCAACCTGCAGAAAATGGAGAAAACGTCCCAACTGAAACTCTTCTGTAGGAGCCTTCTTGGATTCACACCAAGATACATATTTTCTCCAAATACGGTGGTAATGTTTCAACGTTACTCCTTTCCTGGCCAGAATAAGAGTGGGGATGACTTCCTTGGGAATACCCTTTCGGGCTAGGATTCGCCGCTCAACAGCCATGCCGTCAAACGTAGCCGCGGTAAGTCTTGATACACGCACGGCCCCTGCTGTAACAGGTCCTCGCGAAGAGGAAGAGGATCTTCTATGAGCTACTCCTGAAGATCTGGGCACCAAGCTCTCCTTGGCCAGTCTGGGGCAATGAAGATTGCTCGAACTCCTGTTCTTCTAATGATCCTGAGCCCTTTTGGGATCAGCGGAAGTGGAGGGAAGACATACACTGACCGGAAAACCCACTGGGCCACTAGCGCATCCACCGCTAATGCTTGAGGTTCTCTCGACCTGGAACAATATCTCTGAAGCTTCTTGTTGAGACAAGATGCCATCATGTCTACTTGAGGAACTCCCCAAAGACTTGTCACCTCTGCGAAGACTTCTTGGTGGAGGCCCCACTCTCCTGGATGGAGATCATGTCTGCTGAGGAAGTCTGCTTCCCAGTTGTATACTCCCGGAATGAAAATTGCTGACAGAGCCTTTAGATGTCTTTCTGCCCAGAGGAGGATCTTCGTCACCTCTGCCATTGCCGCTCTGCTTTTCGTTACACCCTGCCTGTTTATGTACGCGACTGCTGTTACATTGTCCGACTGGATCTGCATGGGATGATCTTGAAGATGTACTGCTTGTTGAAAGCCGTTGTAAATGGCTCTCAATTCCAGCACGTTTATGTGAAGGCAGGCTTCCTGACTAGACCATTTCCCTTGGAAGCTTTCTCCCTGAGTGACAGCTCCCCAGCCTCGGAGACTTGCATCCGTGGTCACCAGGAGCCAGTCCTGAATCCCGAATCTGCGTACCTCCAGTAGGTGAGAGCTGTGTAACCACCACAGGAGTGAAATCCTAGCTTTTGACGACAGGATTATCTTTCGGTGCATGTGTAGGTGGGAACCCGACCACTTGTCCAACAGGTCCTACTGGAAAACTCTGGCATGGAACCTGCCAAACTGTATGGCCTCGTAGGCCGCCACCATTTTCCCCAACAACCGAATGCACTGATGGATCGACACACTTGTTTCGAAATGGCTTTCTACGTAATCTCCTGTTGTACTGTCATACTAACCTACAGTTTCTTAGGTCTTTAAATTGCAGACGTTATAGAGAATGAGGATACACAGACATTTTCACCAGAGAATTTTAGTATCATTTAATTTTTCTCCAGATGAAAGATCCGCTATAAATGGGAGATTAACTAGGCTTTTTAGTGATCACCTGCTGCCCAGGGGCCTGACCGGATCGTTCCTCTAGCCAGGGGCAAAACCGGACCGTTCCTCCTGCCAGGGGCAAAACCGGACCAATCCTCTAGCCAGGGGCAAAACCGGACCGTTCCTCCTGCCAGGGGCAAAACCGGACCCCATGCTCTAGCCCAGAGGCAAAACCATAATGATCCTCTAGCCAGGGGCAAAACCGGACCGTTCCTCTAGCCAGGGGCAAAACCGGACCGATGCTCTAGCCCAGGGGCAAAACCAGAACGATCCTCTAGCCCAGGGGCAAAACCAGACCGATCCTCTAGCCAAAGGCAAAACCAGACCGATCCTCTAGCCAAGGGACGTAACTGGACCGATCCTCTAGCTAAGGGGCGTAACCAGACCATTCTTCTATCAAGGTGTCTATCCCTCTTTACATGATCTCCACTCTGTATAACAGGGATTGTCTAGATACCTTCTCCAGGACATCTGTACAGAATATCACTCCCCATAATCAATCTGTTTGCTCATGAAGTATGAACTTTTCTATCTATGAGGTCTCTACTTGCAGACATACTAGGAATGAAGTACCTATATAAAGGAATGAAGACCATCCTGTCACATACACTTCCCATTACTCTGCTTTACAAAATAAGAACTATTAAGAGGTTCCAATTCTTAATTAAAGCATGGTCCACTGAATCCAGTGACCTCCTATAATGCATTAGTCATCCGTGTGCTGAAGACCAATGTCACGGCCTACTCGAAAAAGGAGACTGGCGTTCTAGGGCAGAGAGCTCAGTTCTCAGCTTGCCTTCTTATTGCCGAGACTCAACACCATGTTAGTTACAGAAAACAAATCCTACCTGACCTCAGTGACATGATAAGAAGACTATGGGATTAATATGGGCTGATGGCTCCTGATGTATGAGATATACCAGAGAGTGTGGGGAGGAGACTGGTCAGATCTCTGGGCTGGTAACACAGTGACATGATGTGAGGGAGAGAGCAGGAGTATAATAGGGGCTGATGGCTCCTGATGTATGAGATACACCAGAGAGTGTGGGGAGGAGACTGGTCAGATCTCTGGGCTGGTAACACAGTGACATGATGTGAGGGAGAGAGCAGGAGTATAATAGGGGCTGATGGCTCCTGATGTATGAGATATGCCAGAGAGTGTGGGGAGGAGACTGGTCAAATCTCTGGGCTGGTAACACAGTGACATTATGTGAAGGGGAGAGTAGGCGTATAATAGGGGTTGAAGGCTCCTGATGTATGAGATACACCAAAGAGTGTGGGGAGGAGACTGTTCAGATCTCTGGGCTGGTAACACAGTGACATGATGTGAAGGGGAGAGCAGGAGTATAATAGGGGCTTAAGTCTTCTGATGTATGAGATACACCAGAGAGTGTGGGAGGAGACTTGTCAGATCTCTGGGCTGGTAACACACAGTGACATGATGTGAGGGGGAGAGCAGGAGTATAATAGGGGCTGATGGCTCCTGATGTATGAGATACACCAGAGAGTGTGGGGAGGAGATTGGTCAGATCTCTGGGCTAGTAACACACAGACATGATGTGAGGCGGAGAGCTGGAGTATAATAGGGGCTGATGGCTACTGATGTACAATACACCCCAGAGAGTGTGGGGAGGAGACTGGTCAGATCTCTGGGCTGGTAACACACAGTGACATGATGTGAGGCGGAGAGCTGGAGTATAATAGGGGCTGATGGCTCCTGATGTACAATATACCCCAGAGAGTGTGGGGAAGAGACTGGTCAGAGCTCTGGGCTGGTAACACACAGTGACATGATGTGAGGGTGAGAGCAAGAGTATAATAGGGGTTGATGTCTCCTGATGTATAAGATACACCAGAGAGTGTGGGGAGGAGACTGGTCAGATTTCTGGGCTGGTAACACCCAGTGACATGATGTGAGGGGAGAGCAGGAGTATAATAGGGGCTGATGGCTCCTGACTCCACACTGGGAAAATGGTATCCGGACTCCAGGTCGACAGCACAAAGGTTGACACACTTTAGGTCGACACCAATTGGTCGACACACATTAGGTCGACAGGGTCAAAAGGTCGACAGGAACAAGGTCGACATGGAAAAAGGTCGACATGATTTTTTCATGATTTATTTCTTTTTTTTAACCTTTTCATACTTAACGATCCACGCGGACTACGATTGGAACGGTAAAGTGTGCCGAGCGAAGCGGTAGCGGAGCGAAGGCACCATGCCCGAAGCATGGCGAGCGAAGCGAGCCATGCGAGGGGACGCGGTGCACTAATTCGGGTTCCCGGTCACTCTACGAAGAAAACGACACCAAAAAAACATAAAAAACTCATGTCGACCTTTTTCCATGTCGACCTTGTTCCTGTCGACCTTTTGACCCTGTCGACCTTTTGACCCTGTCGACCTAATGTGTGTCGACCAATTGGTGTCGACCTAAAGTGTGTCGACCTTTGTGCTGTCGACCCTGAGTCCCAGACCCGGGAAAATACATATTCCTCATTAGTGTGTACTGACAGAGGGTGTAGGATAAGAGATTGCTGTAGTGACTGAGGAAGTAGAATATGTGACACTTTCCTGTAATAAGTGTTAATTACTCACCTGTGCTGATATCTGTAGGGATCTCCTCCTCCTTAGACTGCTGATCTCCCCTCACATACGTCTCTTCTTCTTCCTCAGTATCTTCTGTCTCTATATCAGTCACATACGTCTCTTCTTCTCCCTCTATATCTTCTGCCTTTATATCAGTCACATACGTCTCCTCTTCTCCATCTATATCTTCTGCCTTTATATCAGTCACATACGTCTCTTCTTCTCCCTCTGTATCTTCTGCCTTCATATCAGTCACATACGTCTCTTCTTCTCCCTCTGTATCTTCTGCCTTCATATCAGTCACATACGTCTCTTCTTCTCCCTCTATATCTTCTGCCTCTCTATCAGTCACATACATCTCTTCTTCTCCCTCTATATCTTCTGCCTTTATATCAGTCACATATGTCTCTTCTTCTCCCTCTATATCTTCTGCCTTTATATAAGTCACATACGTCTCTTCTTCTCCCTCTGTATCTTCTGCCTTCATATCAGTCACATACGTCTCTTCTTCTCCCTCTGTATCTTCTGCCTTCATATCAGTCACATATGTCTTTTCTTCTCCCTCTATATCTTCTGCCTTTGTATCAGTCACATATGTCTCTTCTTCTCCCTCTGTATCTTTGATTTTAATATTATTTAATCGGGCTTCACCCTATGTAAACAAGACAAATATTATGACACACAGCTCCTCTACACAACATACAGTGACAGTCACTTTGGTTTATTGGGGAGACCCTATAGCCCACCTACCTGATCCTCCAGTGGGGTCCTGTGATTCTCCTCTGTACAGTCCTGGGAATACAGAGGACGGGGACATCTCTCTGGGGAATCTCTGTTACTGGGTCCTTCTGTAGGAGACACACAGTGACTGAGTACAGTGTATATATGTGATTATCAGATGATGTGTGTATATAGGGGGCCCCCATACCTGCTCTCCCCTGTACAATACATGACAGTCTCCTCTTACCCAGTGATGTGTGGGGCCGGTGATTCTCCATCATCACGTCCTTGTACAGACCCCTGTGTTCCTCTATACACTCCACCTCCTGCATGGAGACATAGACAGTGATATCATGACACCTTATAGGAACCTGACACAGAGTGATACAGTCATCACCCAGACACATCCCCTGATGTTACTGTATAATGCCCCATTCCCAGCCGTCACCTCTCCAGTCATCACCCAGACACGTCCCCTGATGTTACTGTATAATGTCCCATTCCCAGCAGTCACCTCTCCAGTCATCACCCAGACACATCCTGGTGTTACTGTATAATGTCCCATTCCCAGCAGTCACCTCTCTAGTCATCACCCAGACACATCCCCTGGTGTTACTGTATAATGTCCCATTCCCAGCAGTCACCTCTCCAGTCATCACCCACACACACACACCCTGGTGTTACTGTATAATGCCCCATTCCCAGCAGTCACCTCTACAGTCATCACCCAGACACATCCCCTGGTGTTACTGTATCATGTCCCATTCCCAGCAGTCAACTCTCCAGTCATCACCCACACACACACACCCTGGTGTTACTGTATAATGCCCCATTCCCAGCAGTCACCTCTACAGTCATCACCCAGACACATCCCCTGGTGTTACTGTATAATGCCCCATTCCCAGCAGTCACCTCTACAGTCATCACCCAGACACATCCCCTGGTGTTACTGTATCATGTCCCATTCCCAGCAGTCACCTCTCCAGTCATCACCCAGACACATCCCCTGGTGTTACTGTATAATGCCCCATTCCCAGCAGTCACCTCTACAGTCATCACCCAGACACATCCCCTGGTGTTACTGTATCATGTCCCATTCCCAGCAGTCACCTCTCCAGTCATCACCCAGACACGTCCCCTGGTGTTACTGTATAATGTCCCATTCCCAGCAGTCACCTCTCCAGTCATCACCCAGACACATCCCCTGGTGTTACTGTATAATGTCCCATTCCCGGCAGTCACCTCTCCAGTCATCGTCCAGACACATCCCCTGGTGTTACTGTATAATGTCCCATTCCCAGCGGTCACCTCTCCAGTCATCACCCAGAAACTTCCTCTGGTGTTACTGTATAATGTCCCATTCCCAGCAGTCACCTCTCCAGTCATCACCCAGATACATTCCCTGGTGTTACTGTATAATGTCCTATTCGCAGCAGTCAACTCTCGAGTCATCACCGAGACACACATCCTGGTGTTACTGTATCATGCCCCATTCCCAGCAGTCACCTCTCCAGTCATCACCCAGACACTACCCCTGGTGTTACTGTATAATGCCCCATTCCCAGCAGTCACCTCTCCAGTCACCACCCAGACACATCCCCTGGTGTTACTGTATAATGTCCCATTCCCAGCAGTCACCTCTCCAGTCATCACCGAGACACATCCCCTGGTATTACTGTATAATGCCCCATTCCCAGCAGTCACTTCTCCAGTCATCACCCAGACACCCCCCCTGGTGTTACTGTATAATGCCCCATTCCCAGCAGTCACCTCTCCAGTCAACAGCTGAATGATCTTGTTGGTGAGTTCCAGGATCTTTTGGTCATTGTGTCTCTCATGTATTAGTGAGTCAGGTGGAGGCACCGTGATTGGGCTCTGGGTTCTACTCAGTCCTCCTGACACACGGCGATGGCTGTTGAGTATCTCACACTCACTGGATGTCTTCTTCACTACTGTGTAATCCTGTGTAATGGAGGAGACATCAAATATCAATATATACACTCCCAGACCCCCCATCACCTACCCAGTCCTGTCCCTGTATTATTATTATTAAGTCACTGTGACACTCCCAGATCCCCTCACCTCCCCAGTCATGTCCCTGTATTATTACTATAGATATAAGTGATGTCACTGTGATGCTCCCAGATTCCCTCACCTCCCCAGTTATGTCCCTGTATTATTACTATAGATATAAGTGACATCACTGTACCACTCCCAGGTCACCTTACCTCCCCAGTCATGTCCTTGTATTATTACTATAGATATGTGACTTCACAGTGACGCTCCCAGATCCCCTCACCTCGTCAGTCATGTTCTCGTATTATTACAAAAGATATGTGATGTCACAGTGACAATCCCAGATCCCCTACCACCCGTCATGTCCCTGTATCATGACTAAAAATAATTGATGTTACAGTTACGCTACCATATTCGCTCACCTCCCCATTCATGTCCCTGTATTATTACTATAGATATAAGTGATGTCACTGTGACACTCCCAGATCCCCTCACCCTCCCCAGTCATGTCCCTGTATTATTACTATAGATATAAGTTAGGTTACTGTGACGCTCTGAGATTCCATCACCTCCCAGTCACGTCCCTGTATTATTACTATAGATATAAGTTAGGTCACTGTGATGCTCCCAGATCCCATCACCTCCCCAGTCATGTCCCTGTATTATTACTATAGATATATGTGATGTCACTGTGACACTTCCAGATCCCCTCACCTCCCCAGTCATGTCCCTGTATTATTAATATAAAAGTGATGTCACTGTACTGCTCCCAGAACCCCTCACCTCCCCAGTCATGTTCCTTTATTAGTACGATAGATATGTGAGGTCACAGTGATGCTCCAAGTTCTCCTCACCTCCCCAGTCATGTCCCTGTATTATTACTTTAGATATAAGTGATGTCACTGTAACACGCCCAGATATCCTCACCTCCACAGTCATGTCCCTGAATTATTACTATAGATAAAAGTGACATCAATGTGATGCTCCCAGATCCCCTCACCTTCCCAATCATGTCCCTGTATTATTACTAAAGGTTACATCACAGTGACGCTTCCATATCCCTTCACCTCCCCAGTCATGTCCCTGTATTATTACTATAGCTATAGGTTAGGTTACTCTGACGCGCCCAGATTCCATCACCTCCCCAGTCACGTCCCTGTAGTATTACTATAGATATAAGTTACATCACAGTGACGCTTCCATATCCCCTCACCTCCCCAGTTATGTCCCTGTATTATTACTTTAGATATAAGTGATGTCACTGTGACGCTCCCAGATCCCCTCACCTCCCCAGTCATGTCGCTGTATTATTACTAGAGATATATGTGATGTCAATGTGACACTCCCAGATCCCCTCACCTCCCCAGTCATGTCCCTGTATTATTACTATAGATAAGTGATGTCACTGTGATGCTCCCAGATTCCCTCACCTCCCCAGTAATATACCTGTATTATTACTATAGATATAAGCGATGTCACAGTGAGGCTGCCAGATCCCCTCACCTCCCCAGTCATGTCCCTGTATTACTATAGATATAAGTGATGTTACTGTGCCAGTCCCAGATCCCCTCACCACCCCCAGTCATGTCCCTGTATTAGTACGATAGATATGTGATGTCACTGTGATGCTCCCAGATCACCTCACCTCCACAGTTATGTCTCTTTATTATTACTATAGATATAAGTGATCTCACTGTGACACTTCCAGATCCCCTAACATCCCCAGTCATGTCCCTCTATTATGACTATAGATATTAGTGATGTCACTGTGACCCTCCCAGATCCCCTCATCTCCCCAGTCATGTCCCTGTATTATTACTAGAGATATATTTGATGTCACTGTGACACTTCCAGATCAAGTCATGTCCCTGTATTATTACTAGAGATATATGATGTCACTGTGACACTTACAGATCCCCTCAACTCCCCAGGCATGTCCCTGTATTATTACAGGAGATATATGTGATGTCATTGTGACACTTCCAGATCCCCTAACATCCCCAGTCATGTCCCTGTATTATTACTATAGATATAAGTGATGTTACTGTGACACTCCCACATCCCCTCACCTCCCCATCATATACCTGTATTATTACTATAGATATAAGTGATGTCTCTGTGATGCTCCCAGATCCCCTCACCTCCCCAGTCATGTCCCTGTATTATTACTATATATATGTGACGTCACTGTGCCTCTCCTAGATCCCCTCACCTCCCCAGTCATGTCCCTGTATTGCTATAGATATTAGTGATGTCACTGTGACACTCCCAAATCCCCTCACCTCTCAAGTCACATACGTATTATTAATATAGATATAAGGTCACAGTGGCGCTCCCAGATTCACTCACCTCCACAGTCATGTCCCTTTATTATTACTATAGATATAATGATGTCACTGTGACATTCCCAGATCCCCTCACCTCCCCAGTCATATACCTGTATTATTACTATAGATAACAGTGACATCACTGTGACGCTCCCAGATCCCCTCACCTCCCCAGTCATGTCTCTGTTTTATTACTATGGATTTAAGTGATGTCACTGTGACACTCCCAGTACCCCTCACGTCCACAGCCATGTCCCTGTATTATTACTAGAGATATATGTGATGTCACTGTGACACTTCCAGATCCAGTCATGTCCCTGTATTATCACTAGAGATATATGATGCCACTGTGACACTTACAGATCCCCTCAACTCCCCAGGCATGTCCCTGTATTATTACAGGAGATATATGTGATCTCACTGTGACACTTCCAGATCCCCTAACATCCCCAGTCATGTCCCTGTATTATTACTATAGATATAAGTGATGTCACTGTGACGCTCCCAGATCTCCTCATCTCCCCAGTCATGTCCATGTTTTATTACTATAGATTTAAGTGATGTCACTGTGACACTCCCAGTACACCTCACGTCTACAGTCATGTCCCTGTTTTATTACTATAGATAAAAGTGATGTCACAGTGATGCTCCCAGATCCCCTCACCTCCCCAGTCATGTCCCTGTATTATTACTTTAGATATAAGTGATGTCACTGTAACACGCCCAGATATCCTCACCTCCACAGTCATGTCCCTGAATTATTACTATAGATAAAAGTGACATCAATGTGATGCTCCCAAATCCCCTCACCTTCCCAATCATGTCCCTGTATTATTACTATAGGTTACATCACAGTGACGCTTCCATATCCCCTCACCTCCCCAGTCATGTCCCTGTATTATTACTATAGATATAGGTTAGGTTACTGTGACGCGCCCAGATTCCATCACCTCCCCAGTCATGTCACTGTATTATTACTAGAGATATATGTGATGTCAATGTGACAGTCCCAGATCGCCGAACCTCCCCAGTCATGTCCCTGTATTATTACTATAGATAAGTGATGTCACTGTGATGCTCCCAGATTCCCTCACCTCCCCAGTAATATACCTGTATTATTACTATAGATATAAGCGATGTCACAGTGAGGCTGCCAGATCCCCTCACCTCCCCAGTCATGTCCCTGTATTACTATAGATATAAGTGATGTTACTGTGCCAGTCCCAGATCCCCTCACCACCCCCAGTCATGTCCCTGTATTAGTACGATAGATATGTGATGTCACTGTGACGCTCCCAGATCACCTCACCTCCCCAGTCATGTCCCTGTATTATTACTATAGATATAAGGTCACAATGATGCTCCCAGATCCTCTCACCTCCCCAGTCATGTCCCTGTATTATTACTATAGATATAAGTGATGTCACTGTAGTGCTCCCAGAATCCCTCACCTCCCCAGTCATGTCCCTGAGTTATTACTATAGATATAAGGTCACAGTGATGTTCCCATATCCTATCGCCTCCCCATTCATGTCTCTGTATTATTACTATAGATATAAGTGCTGTTACTGTGACACTCCCACATCCTTTCACCTCTCCAATCATGTCCCTATATTATTACTATAGATATAAGGTCACAGTGATGTTACCATATCCTCTCACCTCCCCATTAATGTCCCTGTATTATTACTATAGATATAAGTGCTGTCACTGTGACACTCTCACATCCTCTCACCTCCCCAGTCATGTCCCTGTATTATTACTATAGATATAAGTGATGTCACTGTGACACTCTCACATCCTCTCACCTCCCCAGTCATGTCCCTGTATTATTACTATAGATATAAGTGATGTCACTGTGACACTCTCACATCCTCTCACCTCCCCAGTCATGTCCCTGTATTATTACTATAGATATGAGGTCACTGTGACGCTCCCAGATCCACTCACCTCCCCAGTAAGCAGGTAGATGATCTCCAGGGTGATTTTTATTATCCTCTCAGTCCTGTGACTCCTGTCCTTGTCCGTCCTCGGTGAATCAGAGAGAATACAGAACGTGTGATGTGTAATAAAGACTCCGTTCCTCACAGCTGGAGTTCCTGGAATAAATATAATACATAAAACATACTGCACATGTTACATAGTAAATGTGGAATAGAGCGGTCATTAAGGCTCCTATTTCCCCACAGTCATAGAGTCCTGGTCAGTGTCTTCGAGGTTCCTGTGACCCAGCCCCATAAGGCTGTACTGCATAGTGGGCCTGATCTAGAGTGTAGCACTATTGTGGGTGGAGTCACAATGAGCTGATGTTCAGTACACTGTGAAGGGACAGGGTCTCCTGGAAAGGCGGCCGGAGACAGGCAAGGGGAAGGCAGCTGGAGACAGGCAAGGGGAAGGTGGCAGAAGACAGGCAGGGGGAAGGCGGCAGGAGAGAGGCAGGGGGAAGGAGGCAGGAGATAGACAGGGGAAAGGCGGCAAGAGACAGGCAGGGGAAAGGCAGCCGGAGACAGACAGGGGAAAGGCAGCCGGAGACAGACAGGGGAAAGGCAGCCGGACACAGACAGGGGAGCAGCCGCATGGAGTAACATGAGATGGGGCTCGGACGGGGTCACCAGCAGCAGCCACGAGCGGGGTACAGTGCCAGCTGCCTGCAGGCTATAACCCGGCCCTCCCATACCAGAGGCTCCTGCCATGCTACACCCGCAGCCCCCTGCCTCCTACCCACACCCTCTGCAGCCTAGGAAGGATGAGCTGCTGGGAGCCCCTGAGACGGATGAGTGAGGAAGCCCCCTGGAGGAGTAAGTGCAGCTCTCTCTGTGCCTGCTTCTAGATGCTGCCCTCCCCTACTTGCTGCATGGGTGCAGATGTTGGCAGCGCACACAGCATGAAAACACAAGGTTTGTTGGCGCTGGGCAGGTCTGTGATGGAATACACCTTAGGATTAGCAGCCACCTGGAGAGGGGTAGCCGGCCTCCTCATACAGAGACAAATGTGGGGAATACCAGGGAGGCGCTCTATCCAAATGATGCAACCAAAAAATAATGAAAAAAACTGTTTATTACACACAAGAGCGGGTCTGCAGTATCAACTTTGTGCCGCAAGGACTACCAACACTGGTGCAGTGACTACTAACCACCATCACATCTATACACATGTATACTCACTTTGTTGTTACACCGGAACTAAGCGTATGGACAATTACCATATAAAGGTCATTCTGGTTCAGGGCACATTCCTGTATGAACCATATCAGCTGGAGGATTTCTTCTCACTCACACTGTGCGCTGCTAATTTACTATAAGAGACTGACAAAACCTCTGAGAGTCTCCTATGTAGAAGGATCAGCGTTTTCCTTTTACATTGGTTTTATCAGTGATACCTTTGTGTATACTCATTGTGTATATCATTTATACCAGAGATATCATATACCTCAGGGTAACACCCATTAGTATATGTTTTGCTCTATATTACTGTTTATATTGTTTTTATGTTTTGTTGCATCATTTGGATAGAGCGCCTACCTGGTATTCCCCACATTTGCACACAGCACGGGGCTCAGTAACAGCCCGGCTGCCGGCACGTATACAAAATAATAGGTTGCCTATAGAATAATAGTAAACGCCAGGCACAGCTGCTGCAGAAACTCTTGTTACATACATGACGTCAGTCTCTTCTGATACTGGCATTATATAATACAACCCGGTGTCTCTACAGCAGATGGCCGTCGTTATACGTGTGGCGACCTCCTAGCGGGCATTTCACATGTTACACCATTATAGTGACGTGACTGCTGGGGGGGACGGCAATGAGGGGGCTCAGCCTGCAGCTGTCACACTGCCAGTGGTGTAGTAATGCTCTGCAGCTGTCACACTGCCAGTGGTGTAGTAATGCTCTGCAGCTGTCACACTGCCAGTGGTGTAGTAATGCTCTGCAGCTGTCACACCGCCAGTGGTGTAGTAATGCTCTGCAGCTGTCACACCGCCAGTGGTGTAGTAATGCTCTGCAGCTGTCACACTGCCAGTGGTGTAGTAATGCTCTGCAGCTGTCACACCGCCAGTGGTGTAGTAATGCTCTGCAGCTGTCACACCGCCAGTGGTGTAGTAATGCTCTGCAGCTGTCACACTGCCAGTGGTGTAGTAATGCTCTGCAGCTGTCACACTGTCAGTGGTGTAGTAATGCTCTGCAGCTGACATAATAATAATAATAATAATAATAATAATAATAATAATAATAATAATAATAATAATAACAGGATACCACAGGCTGCTCCCTCAGTATAATAATAACAGGACACCACAGGCTGCTCCCCCTGTATAGTAATAATAATAACAGGACACCACAGGCTGCTCCCCCTGTATAATAATAATAATAACAGGACACCACAGGCTGCTCCCCCTGTATAATAATAATAACAGGACACCACAGGCTGCTCCCCCTGTATAGTAATAATAACAGGACACCACAGGCTGCTCCCCCTGTATAATAATAATAATAACAGGACACCACAGGCTGCTCCCCCTGTATAATAATAATAACAGGACACCACAGGCTGCTCCCCCTGTATAGTAAGACGCCATTACCTGATCTCCACGGACACTGGGAGGCTGCAGCAGTCGATGAAAACTCACTTCCTGTATGTGGAACGCACAGTCCGGAAGTAAGGTGCAACGCACAGGCAGGAAGTAAAGAGTGATTGGCACAAGCTGATTCCTAGTGACTGGTTCCTCAACCTCCTACACCCCGCCCTCTGTAATGACTATTACCACACATGTCCTCAGTGCAGGAGGCCGGCGGCCATTTTCTTGTATACCAGTCCGGCTGCAACAATAGGTTCCCAGGCCGAGTAGTGACGTCAGGAGCGGCGGCCATTTTCCCCTGGTCTGAGCTCCGCCTTCCTTCTATCATTCCCACAAGGCAGCAGGAGCAGAGAGCAGCCATTGCTGTGTCTGGCAGCAGGTAATGATATTATTATTATTATTCTATAGGCTGAGCAGCTCTGGTGTCAGGTTCTGTACTACAGGGGGAGCAGCCTCTGGTGCCTTGTTATAGTGCAGCTGGAGCAGCCTCTGGTGCTGCATTATCCCTGTGCAGGTGGCTGACACTCTAGTGTCCTATTACTGTAATACAGGTGGCGCAGACCCCGCCATTACTGTAATACAGGTGGCGCAGACCCCGCCGTTATCGTAATACAGGTGGCGCAGACCCCGCTGTTACCGTAATACAGAGGGCGCAGACCCCGCCGTTACTGTGATACAGGTGGCGCAGTCCCCACCCTTACCGTAATACAGGTGGCGCAAGACCCCGCCGTTACTGTAATACAGGGCTCAGACCCCGCCGTTACCGTAATACAGGTGGCGCAGTCCCCACCCTTACCATAATACAGAGGGCGCACACCCCGTCGTTACCGTGATACAGGTGGCGCAGACCCCGCCGTTACTGTAATTCTATAAACGGGACATTACAGGTGTTGTGTCCTGTGGCATTGTACTATACAGGTGGAGCGGCATATGTTGTATTAATATTCAGGGGAGCTGTATTAAAATACAGGGGAGTGGCATGTGTTGTCCTACTGTACAGGGGGAGCGACCTGGGGCATCCTCCTATACAGGGGTAGTGGATTATGACATCCTACTATACAGGGGGAGCAGCCTGTGTTGCCCTTTTATACAGGGTAAGTGGCCTGTGGTGTCTTGTTACTTTTATTATATAGGGTGAGCGACATGTATTGTCTTTCTATACAGAATGAGTGGCCTGTGTTGTCATATTACAGGGGTAGCATCCTGTACTGTCATAGTATACAGGGGGAGCGGCCTGTGTTGTCATAATATACAAGTGGAGGGACCTGTGGTGTCTTGTTACTTTTATTATATAGGGTGAGCGACATGTATTTTCTTTCTATACAGAAGGCGTGGCCTGTGTTGTCATAATATACAGGGGTAGCTTCCTGTGCTGTCATAGTATACAGGGGGAGCAGCATGTGTTGTCATAATATACAGGGGCAGTGGCCTGTGTTGTCATAATATACAGGGGTAGCTTCCTGTGCTGTCATAGTATACAGGGGGAGCAGCATATGTTGTCATAATATACAGGGGTAGCTTTCTGTGCTGTCATAGTATGCAGGGGGAGCGGCCTGTGTTGTATTTATTATTATTAGCAGTTTCTTATATAGCGCAGCATATTCAGTTGCGCTTTACAATTAGAACAACAGTAATAGAACAAAACAGGGTAAAAACAGACAGACATAGAGGTAGGAAGGCCCTGCTCGCAAGGTTACAATCTATGGGGGAATAGGCATTGATACAGAAGGATTGATGCTACCTGTTGCATAATGGTCCACCAGATTGCTAGGTTCTTAATGGGTTGTATGATATGATCACCCAGCGATGAGATGAGGTACAGACTGAGAACAGCAGAGGACCCAAGACTGAGCCTTGCGTTACTCCAACTGATAGAGGTAGAGAAGAAGAGGTAGAATCAGAGAAGTGAACACTGAAAGAGCGATTAGATAGGTAGGATGAGAACCAGGAGAGGACCGTGTCCTGAAGACCTAGAGATTGTAGTATTTGTTTGAGAAGAGAGTGGTCAATGATGTCATAAGCAGCAGAGAGATCTAGAAGAATGAGTAGTGTGTAGTGGTCTTTAGATCTAGCAGTGACTAGATCATTCACTACTTTGGTCAGTGCAGTCTCTGTGTGGTGTTGGGCATGAAAGCCTGACTGAAGTGGGTCCAATAAGTTGTGGGAGTTAAGAATGTGTGTGAGGCGAGTGTAGGCAAGTCTCTCAAGTAGCTTGGAGGGATATGGTAGCTGAGAAATGGGACGGTAGTTAGAGAGTGTGTTTGGGTCAGAGTTGTGTTTGTTTAAACTGGGAGTAATCACTGCATGCTTAAACAGAGAAGGAAAGATACCAGTAGAGAGAGAGATTACAGATGTTAGTTAAGGTTGGAATAAGCACAGGAGACAAAGTTTTACTGACCTGTAAGGGTATAGGATCAAGAGGAGAGGTAGTGGAGTAGGAGGATGGAAGGAGTGTTGATACTTCATCTTCACTTGTGGGATCAAATGAAGAGATAGTGCCAGAGGGTTCAGGTAGGGAATTGAGCAGGTCACTGGCTGAGGAAGAGCATACCATTTCATCTCGGATTTTATCAATCTTATCCTTGAAGTAGGAGGCAAGTTCTTGTGCACTGATACACAAAACACTATTATTTGCAGCGCCTGCATCAATTAAATAAAATCAGAAAAAATATTTAAAAAAAATGAAATAGTGGGGACAATGCTTGGTATACGTTCACCAATATATAAGAGTTGTGTATTGCTCCTATTAGGAATAACTAGACAAAAGAAATATGATAGGGGCGCTCATATATCAAAACACTGTACCCAACAAGATAACAGCCATGGAGTCCCAATAGTTATTAAAATGACTTTATTATAAATAACAAATACTTTTGTATCTGTATATATTGCTATTAAATATTAACTATTCTTGTACAATTGTGTAGCATCTTCATAACACTTGTTTAATGAATTAACAGTACTTACACATTCATATAAAAAGCAGCTAGAAACCAAATACATATATTAATGTAATTGTTCTGTGGCAATATGACCAATATATCCAACCGGGCGTCCCCGGAAAGAAAATATTGGTTGTGGCTTAAAAACAACTGCTGGAAGATAAAAAACCGTTTATATGCCAAGTCCAGGTGGGTGCCGGCGCGGAACTGATGAGAAGAGAACCGTCAAGTCCATTGGTGGAAAATCCGTTATGCGCTTGATGTATATTCTCCTCCAGGATTACATCACCTCTTCCACTATAGCTGGATTGTATGGGTAACGGTCCCAAGATGTTATCACTGTTGATAGAAGCGGCGTGTGGACCGTGTCCACAGCGGGGATGGAATTGCCGCTAAATAGTGAAGATCTCGTGGTGGATATATAAACCACAGTCAATTTTTCAGACTGGGGGCAGTTTGGATTCCCGTCTCTTATACGGGACTTGAGGTGACTCGTACCTTGTTTGTGCTGCCGCTACAGCTTTACCGTTTGGCTGATTGGCCCAGGGATATGGGCGCTGTTGGTAATGTCGGCATGTGAACCGCTGTTGCGGCGAGATCGATAAGGCCGCTGTATAAGGCCGTATGGTGAGAGTCCCGTGGTGGATGATATAAGCTGCAGTGGGATTAGCTTCCTGACTCCCATGCGGGGCTTGAGATGGATTGTTTGGTAACGTTCAAACAGGGCCGGTATATGGAGTAACCACCTTGACTGGTTTGTGCTGTTGTAGGCACTGATAGTATCTAGTGGGGGAGGTGAGGGAGGGTAAAGAAGTGATTTAAATGCATTAAAAAGTTGCTTGGGGTTGGTGGCATGAGAAGAGATGAGAGATTGGAAGTATGTTTGCTTGGCAGTGTCCAGTGCCTGATGATAGGAGTGGTAGGTGGTCTTATATCTGAGGATTCTGAGATTTACGCCACTGACGTTCTACTTTACGTGACAGTTTTTGTAGGTGTCTTGTTGATTTAGAGTGCCATGGTTGGCATCTAAGCCTATGTAGAGTGTGATGGGTAGCTGGAGCCACTTCATCAAGAGTGTGATGGGTAGCTGGAGCCTCTCTAGGGTCTTGTGCAGGTGGAATACAGCAGTGTCAGGTGTGGTAAATGTAGGGATTGGTGAGAGCAGTTGTTGCAGAGAAGTGGAAAGTTGTTGAAAATGTATATTGTTAGTATTTCTGCGGGTTAGAGGAGGCTTGCTAGGTTTTAGTGTCAGAAGTTAGACTAATAGAAGAGATTGTGAAGGTGATCAGGTTGTGATCAGAGAAAGGGAAAGGAGTGTTAATGAATTCAGAAACTGAGCAGAGTCTGGTGAACACAAGATCAAAGCAGTGGCCCTTCTGATGAGTAGAGGAGTCAGACCATTTGCTCAGGCCAAGAGAGGAGGTTAGAGAGAGGAGTTTGGAGGCATGAACAGATTGTGGACTGTCAAGAGCTATATTGAAATCGCCCATAATGATGTTGTTCGAGTTGCCCAGGAGGGCGATAGATAGCTGCAACACGCAGAGAGAAGAGGTGAAAATCCTGATAGAGTGAACTTCAAATGATGTGAATGCGAGTGATGGAACCTGAGGTAGAACAGTGTATGTGAAAAATTGGAACAGTAAGATTCCAACCCCACCACCTTTACTATTACCAGGCCTGGGGGGGTGTGTGAAGTGGAAACCACCGTGTGACAGTGCTGCAGGGGAGGCCGTGTCTGATTGTGTGAGCCATGTTTCTGTTATAGCCAGCAGATTAAAGTTGTGAGATATGAAGAGGTTATGGATGGATGGTAATTTGTTACAAACAGAGTGTGCATTCCATAAGCCACATTTTAGTGACTTGGAGGGGGATGGGAGACACGTGATATTTATGAGGTTAGATGGAGTTTTATGTTGTTTTGAGATAGCTGTGTGTGAGAGGGACAGGTGGTTGGGGCCTGGATTTGGTGATATGGCACCAGCTAATAAAAGCAGAAGAGTGAGATAAATATTGGTGGATGTTTGCGAGTGTTTATTCTGGTGGCCAATTGTGGTTGTCAAAGTACTTGCAGAGAAGTAAGTATAAAGCTCATGAGTGGTTAGAAGAGGGGAGTGGAGAATAGAAGCTGTAATGTGCACAGAGGGGTGAGTTTTAGGGTGAGTGTAGAATGTGTTACATTTGGTGAGAATTCCATGAATTGAAATAAGAAACAGTAGTTTGATGAACATGCTGTGGTCGTTTGTGAGATCATTTTGGGTTAAGTGGTGTAGGAATAAGTTGTTTAAGTAAGTTACCTTTCCTTGATGGTGCTCAATGTTTGTTCAACTGTTTATTTAACTGTTCAGATAACACACTTCTTACTTCCACGCTTATTACATTCCACGCAAGCTACCCCCAGAAAGCTGACCCCTTGACATTATACAGTAACACCAGGGGATGTGTCTGGGGGATGACTGGAGAGGTGACTGCTGGGAATGGGACATTATACAGTAACACCAGGGGACGTGTCTGGGTGATGACTGGAGAGGTGACTTCTGGGAATGGGGCATTATACAGTAACACCAGGGGTTGTGTCTGGGTGATGACTGGAGAGGTGACTGCTGGGAATGGGACATTATACAGTAACACCAGGGGATGCGTCCGGGTGATGACTGGAGAGGTGACTGCTGGGAATGGGACATTATACAGTAACACCAGGGAATGCGTCTGGGTGATGACTAGAGAGGTGACTGCTGGGAATGGGACATTATACAGTAACACCAGGGTATGCGTCTGGGTGATGACTGGAGAGGTGACTGCTGGGAATGGGGCATTATACAGTAACACCAGGGGATGTATCTGGGTAATGACTGGAGAGGTGACTTCTGGGAATGGGACATTATACAGTAACACCAGGGGATGTGTCTGGGTGATGACTGGAGAGGTGACTGCTGGGAATGGGACATTATACAGTAACACCAGGGGACGTGTCTGGGTGATAACTGGAGAGGTGACTGCTGGGAATGGGACATTATACAGTAACACCAGGGGATGTGTCTGGGTGATGACTGGAGAGGTGACTGCTGGGAATGGGACATTATACAGTAACACCAGGGGATGTGTCTGGGTGATGACTGGAGAGGTGACTGCTGGGAATGGGACATTATACAGTAACACCAGGGGATGTGTCTGGGTGATGACTGGAGAGGTGACTGCTGGGAATGAGACATTATACAGTAACACCAGGGGATGTGTCTGGGTGATGACTGTATCACTGTGTGTGTCAGGTTCCTATAAGGTGTCAGGATGTCACTGTCTATGTCTCCATGCAGGAGGGGGAGTATATAGAGGAACACAGGGGTCTGTACAAGGACGTGATGATGGAGAATCACCGGCCCCTCACATCACTGGGTAAGAGGACACTGTCATGTATTGTACAGGGGAGAGCAGGTATGGGGGCCCCTATATACACACATCACCTGATAATCACATATATACACTGTACTCAGTCACTGTGTGTCTCCTACAGATGGGCCCAGTAACAGAGATACCCCAGAGAGATGTCCCCGTCCTCTGTATTCCCAGGACTGTACAGAGGAGAACCACAGGATCCCACAGGAGGATCAGGTAGGTGGGATTTAGGGTCTCGCCAATATACCAAAGTGACTGTCACTATATGATCTGTAGAGGAGCTGTGTGTATTATACACTGATATTATACTGTTTCACCCTTAGTTTAAGCTAACACTATGCAAATACCATTGTATTATTTTCTCATACGTCCAAGAGGATGCTGGGGTCACATCAAGAACCTTGGGGTATAGATGGGATCCACAGGAAACATGGGCACTTTAAGACTTTCAAAGGTGTGTGAACTGGCTCCTCCCTCTATGCCCCTCCTCCAGACTCCAGTTTAGAATCTGTGCCCAGGCAGACTGGATGCACACTGAGGAGCTCTACTGAGTTTCTCTGAAAAGACTTTATGTTAGGTTTTGTATTTTCAGGGAGATCTGCTGGCAGCAGTCTCCCTGCTTTGTGGGACTGAGGGGAGAGAAGTCAGATCTACTTCTGTGAGTTTCAAGGCTCTGCTTCTTTGGCTACAGGACACCATTAGCTCCTGAGGGTCTGATCGCTAGGTACGCCTAGATGCTCGTTCCCAGAGCCCGCCGTCACCCCCCTTGCAGAGCCAGAAGTCAGAAGACAGGCGAGTAGAAGACGATCAGAAGACTTCAGTGACGGCTTTGAGGTACAGCACAGCAGCCGCGCTGCGCGCCATGCTCCCACACTCAGAGGCACTACAGGGTGCGGGGGGGGGGGGGGGGGCAGCAATTTAACCACAAAATAACTGACTGGCAGGAGCGGACATAGTGCCAGGGCACTGCCCGGACCCCCACCAGTATAAAAAAGTTTAAAAAAGAGCGGGTCTGAAGCGCGCCATTATGGTGGAGGAGCTTAGCCCTCACAGCACACAGCCCGGCGCCATTTTCTGTACACAGGCTGCAGAGACGCTGGTCCATCCTCACACTGCTGTACAAGTAACAGGGTGCAAATTGGGGAGGGGGGGGGGGCACAGTGATTTTGATGCATTGTATGTAATTTATAAAAGTGCTGCAGGTCTGTGACATTTTCTGTAGTATTTTCAGACCGGGTTTGGGCGCTGGGGTGTGAATTGGCAATATCTCCCTCTGTGGCTCTCTGACAGGCTTTACTGTGGGTCTGTCCCCTATATGCCCGGTGTGTCTGTGGGTGGTGGGTGCACGTGTGTCGGTATGTCTGAGGCAGAGTGCTCTTCCCAGGAGGAGACTATGTTAGGGACAGAAACGGCTGTGGGAGTGACCCTATCGGCGCCGCCGACACCTGATTGGGTGAATGTTTTGAGTGCTTTAAATGATAAATAAAAGATTGGATTAATCTGAGTCCCAGAACCAGGCTTGGAAGAAATCCGTAGAGGATGTGTTGTTTCAAATCCAGACCCCCTCGGGGTCACAAAAATGTTCATTTGCCCAGCTGACAGACAGGGATACCGACACGGACACTGATTCAAGTGTCGACTATAGTGATGCCAGATTAGAACCAAAACTGGCAAAGAGCATTCAGTACATGATTGTGGCAATAAAAGACGTGTTACATATCACTGAGGACCCTACTGTTCCTGATGCTAGGGTCTGTATGTATAAAGGAAAGAAACCTGAGGTAACATTTCCTCCCTCTCATGAACTGAACACGCTTTGTGAAAAGGTTTGGAAAAGTCCTGACAGAAAGTTTCAGATTCGCAAAAGGATTGTAATGGCGTGTCCGTTTCCCTCTGGGGATAGGGAAAAATGGGAGTCACCCCCCATTGTGGATAAAGCTCTGTCACGGCTGTCCAAAAAGGTGGCTCTCCCGTCCCCTGACACGGCAGCCCTAAAGGATCCTGCGGATCGTAGGCAGGAAAATACATTGAAATCCATTTATGTCACCACGGGTACGCTACTCAGACCAGCCATTGCATCTGCGTGGGTGAGCAGTGCTATCGAAAAATGGGCAGATAACCTGTCGTCTGAATTGGATACCCTAGATAGGAATAGCATTCTTTTGACACTAGGTCATATCAGGGACGCTGCAGTCTACCTAAAAGAAGCTGCGAGAGATATTGGCCTCTTGGGATCACGAGCCAATGCCATGGCAGTCTCAGCTAGGAAAGCATTGTGGATTCATCAATGGAATGCTGATGCTGACTCTAAGAAAGCTATGGAGTCTCCACCGTATAATGGTGGTGTGTTGTTTGGTGACGGCTTCGCTGATTTGGTATCTACGGCTACCGCGGGTAAATCATAATTTTTACCTTATGTGCCTGCACCATAAAAGAAAGCACACCACTATCAGATGCAGTCCTTTCGGCCCAATAAATACAGAAAAGGCAAACGATCACCGGCCGTGGCCGGTTCCCAGGAGCAGAAGTCCTCCCCGGCTTCTGCCAAGTCCACCACATGACGCTGGGACTCCTCTGCGGAAGTCTGCACCAGTGGAAGCATGTCTCAGGCTCTTCAGTCAGTTCTGGGCTCATGGGTTTTGGAAATAGTGTCCTAAGGGTACAAACTGGAGTTTCAAGACGTCCCCCCTCACCGATTTTTCAAATCAGCCTTACCAGCTTCTCTTCTAGACAGGGAGGTGGTATGCGCCGCAATACAAAAATTGTGTCACAATCAAGTCATAGTCAGGGTTCCTCCGTCACAACAGAGAGAAGGCTTTTATTCGAGCCTGTTCGTGGTCCCTAAGCCAGATGGCTCAGTCAGACCAATCCTGAACCTCAAATCCCTCAATTTCTACCTAAAAAAATTAAAATTCAAGATGGAATCTCTCCGGCCAGTGATCTCCAGTCTGGAGGAAGGGGATTTTATTGTGTTGGTAGACCTAAAGGATGCCTACTTGCATGTTCCCATTTATTTCCCACATCAGGCTTACCTGAGGTTCGCAGTTCGGGATTGTCATTACCAATTTCAGACGTTGCCATTTGGTCTGTCCATGGCTCCGAGGGTTTTCACCAAAGTAATGGCCGAAATGATGGTTCTCCTACGCAAACAAGGAGTCACGATTATCCCGTACTTGGACGATCTCCTGATAAAGGCGAGATCCAGGGACCAATTGATGCAGAACATTATTCTTTCCCTGACAATTCTGCAGCAACATGGTTGGCTCCTAAACGTGCCAAAATCACAGTTGGTTCCGACGAGACGGCTGTCGTTTTTGGGAATGATTCTGGACACAGAATTACAGAGAGTCTTTCTTCCAGTGGAAAAGGCTCTGGAACTTCAATGTCTGGTCAAACAATTGCTGAAACCAGCAAGAGTATTGATGCACTCGGTTGCTGGGAAAGATGGTGGCAACCTACGAGGCCATTCAGTTTGGCAGATTCCATGCCAGAGTGTTACAGTGGGACCTGTTGGACAAGTGGTCCGGGTCCCATCTGCACATGCACTGAAGGATAACCCTGTCTTCCAAGACCAGAATCTCACTCCTGTGGTGGCTGCACAGCTCTCACCCCCTAGAGGTACGCAGGTTCGGGATCCAGGACTGGATCTTAGTGACCACGGATGCGAGTCTCCGAGGCTGGGGAGCAGTCACGCAGGGGGAAAGCTTCCAGGGAAGATGGTCAAGCCAGGAAATGTGTCTACACATAAACGTTCTGGAGTTAAGGGCGATTCACAATGGCCTTCTGCAAGCGAACATCTTCGTAATCGACCCGTCTTGATTCAGTCGGACAACATAACAGCAGTAGCGTACATAAACCACCAGGACGGAACAAAGTGCAGAGCGGCAATAGCAGAGGCCACAAAAGTGCTCCGTTGGGCGGAAAGGCATACAAGCGCTCTGTCAGCGATCTTCATTTCAGGAGTGGACAACTGGGAAGCAGACTTCCTCAGCAGACACAGTCTCCATCCAGGAGAGTGGGGTCTTCATCAAGAGGTCTTTGCAGAAGTGACAAGTCTTTAAGGGAATTCCTCAAATAGACATGATGGCGTCTCGCCTCAACAAGAAACTTCAGAGATATTGTTCCAGGTCAAGAGACCCTCAAGCAATAGCAGTGGATGCCCTAGTGACACCGTGGGTGTTTTTAGTTGGTGTACGTGTTTCTTCCGCTTCCACTCATTCCAAAAGTGATAAAGAGCATAAGAAGAACAAAGGTTCGAGCGATCCTCATTGTTCCAGACTGGCCAAGAAGGGTTTGGTATCCGGATCTTCTGGAATTACTCGTAGGAGATCCCTGGCCTCTTCCTCTGGGGGAGGATCAGTTACAGCAGGTGCGTGTTCCAAGACTTACCGCGACTTCGTTTGACGGCTTGGAGGTTGAACGCCGGATCCTAGCCCGAAAGGGTATTCCCGAGGAACTTAACCCCACTCTTATTCAGGCCAGGAAGGGAGTAACGTCTAAACATTACCACCGTATTTGGAGAAAATACGTGTCTTGGTGTGACTCCAGGAAGGTTCCTACGGAAGACTTTCAGCTAGTAGGTTTTCTCCATTTTCTACAAGTCGGTATGGATGCGGGCCTTAAGTGGGCTCAATTAAAGTTCAAATTTCAGCCTTATCGGTTTTCTTCCAAAAACAATTGGCCTCTCTTCCAGAAGTTCAGACCTTCGTGAAAGGAGTGTTGCACATCCAACCTCCCTTTGTGCCCCCTGTGGCACCGTGGGATCTTAACGTGGTGTTCTTACTTGGAAACTGGTCATGCTGTTGGCCTTGGCATCCGCAAGGTGGGTGTCTGAATTGGCGGCCTTGTCTCACAAGACCCCTTATTTGATCTTTCATGAAGATAGAGCAGCATTGAGGACTCGTCAGCAGTTTCTGCCGAAAGTGGTTTCGACGTTACACTTGAACCAACCTATTTTGGTGCCAGTGGCTACTGACGCCTTGCTGGAATCAAAGTTTCTCGATGTAGTAAGAGCTTTGAAAATTTATGTCGCCAAAATGGCTCAGTTTAGAAAAACGGAGGCTCTGTTTGTCCTGTATGCTCACAATAAAATTGGGGCTCCTGCTTCCAAGCAGACTATTGCGCGCTGGATCTGTCCTACGATTCAGCAGGCTCAATCTATGGCTGGATTGCCGTTACCGAAATCGGTAAAGGCCCATTCTACCAGAAAGGTGGGCTCGTCCTGGGCGGCTGCCCGGGGGGTCTCGGCATTGCAACTTTGCTGAGCAGCTACTTGGTCGGGTTCAAACACCTTTGCGAAGTTCTACAAGTTTGATACCCTGGCTAATGAGGACCTCATGTTTGGTCATTCGGTGCTGCAGAGTCATCCTCACTCTCCCGCCCGTTCTAGTGCTTTGGTATAACCCCATGGTTCTTGATGTGACCCCAGCATCCTCTAGGACGTATGAGAAAATAGGATTTTAATATCTATCGGTAAATCCTTTTCTCTTAGTCCGTAGAGGATGCTGGGCGCCGGTCCCAGTGCGTACTGTATCTGCAGTTATTAGTTATGGTTACACACATACTGTGTTACGTTTATAGTCAGCCTGTTGGTGATGTTGTTCATGCCGTTGACTTGCGTTGTATTAAAAGCCATGTTGTACGGCGTGCTTGAGGTTTGAGCTGGTATGTATCTCACCTTAGTTTAACTATAAATCCTTTTCCTCGAAATGTCCGTCTTCCTGGGCACAGTTCCTATAACTGAAGTCTGGAGGAGGGGCATAGAGGGAGGAGCCAGTTCACACCCCTTTGAAAGTCTTAAAGTGCCCATGTCTCCTGTGGATCCCGTCTATTCCCCATGGTTCTTGATGTGACCCCAGCATCCTCTACAGACTAAGAGAAAAGGATTTACCGGTAGGTATTAAAATCCTATTTATAGTGTTGTTGTTTTTTTTAGGTAGAACGTCTGTCTGATATTAAAACAGAAGATATAGAGGGAGAAGGAGAGACGTATGTGACTGATATGAAGGCAGAAGATATAGAGGGAGAAGAGGAGACGTATGTGACTGGTATAAAGGCAGAAGATATAGAGGGAGAAGAAGAGACGTATGTGACTGATATGAAGGCAGAAGATATAGAGAAAGAAGAAGAGACGTGTGTGACTGATATAAAGGCAGAAGATATAGGGGGAGAAGAAGAGACGTATGTGACTGATATAGAGGCAGAAGATATAGAGGGAGAAGAAGAGACGTATGTGGGTGATATAAAGGCAGAAGATATAGAGGGAGAAGAAGAGACGTATGTGACTGATATAAAGGCAGAAGATATAGAGGGAGAAGAAGAGACGTATGTGACTGATATAAAGGCAGAAGATATAGAGGGAGAAGAAGAGACGTATGTGACTGATATAAAGGCAGAAGATATAGAGGGAGAAGAAGAGATGTATGTGACTGATATAAAGGCAGAAGATATAGAGGGAGAAGAAGAGACGTATGTGACTGATATAAATGCAGAAGATATAGAGGGAGAAGAAGAGACGTATGTGACTGATATAAATGCAGAAGATATAGAGGGAGAAGAAGAGACGTATGTGACTGATATAAAGGCAGAAGATACAGGGGGAGAAGAAGAGACGTATGTGACTGATATAAAGGCAGAAGATATAGAGGGAGAAGAAGAGACGTATGTGACTGATATAAAGGCAGAAGATATAGAGGGAGAAGAAGAGACGTATGTGACTGATATGAAGGCAGAAGATATAAAGGGAGAAGAAGAGACGTATGTGACTGGTATAAAGGCAGAAGATATAGAGGGAGAAGAAGAGACGTATGTGACTGATATAAAGGCAGAAGATACAGAGGGAGAAGAAGAGACGTATGTTACTGATATAAAGGCAGAAGATATAAAGGGAGAAGAAGAGACGTATGTGACTGATATGAAGGCAGAAGATATAAAGGGAGAAGAAGAGACGTATGTGACTGGTATAAAGGCAGAAGATATAAAGGGAGAAGAAGAGACGTATATGACTATTATAAAGGCAGAAGATACAGAGGGAGAAGAAGAGACGTATGTGACTGATATGAAGGCAGAAGATATAGAGGAAGAAGAAGAGACGTATGTGACTGATATAAAGGCAGAAGATACAGAGGGAGAAGAAGAGACGTATGTGACTGATATAAAGGGAGAAGATATAGAGGGAGAAGAAGAGACGTATGTGAGGGGTGATCAGCAGTGTAAGGAGGAGGAGATACCTACAGATATCAGCACCGGTGAGTAATAAACACTTATTACAGAAGTCACATATTCTCATTGCTCAGTCACTACAGCAATCTCTTATCCTACACCCTCCTCCGCCATCAGCCCTGTTCTCAGTTGGGTGTTTATAACAGAAGTTTATCCATGACAAATATCACATGGAGAGTTATTACGCACTTTACTATAATGTTATTAAAAATAACAAGCAGTTGTATTATTATTAAGGATTATATATATTTCTCTATCGTCCTAGTGGATGCTGGGGTTCCTGAAAGGACCATGGGGAATAGCGGCTCCGCAGGAGACAGGGCACAAAAAGTAAAGCTTTAGGATCAGGTGGTGTGCACTGGCTCCTCCCCCTATGACCCTCCTCCAAGCCTCTGTTAGGTTTTTGTGCCCGGCCGAGAAGGGTGCAATCTAGGTGGCTCTCCTAAAGAGCTGCTTAGAAAAGTTTAGTTTAGGTTTTTTATTTTACAGTGAGTCCTGCTGGCAACAGGATCACTGCATCGAGGGACTTAGGGGAGAAGAAGTGAACTCACCTGCGTGCAGGATGGATTGGCTTCTTTGGCTACTGGACATTAGCTCCAGAGGGACGATCACAGGTACAGCCTGGATGGTCACCGGAGCCTCGCCGCCGGCCCCCTTGCAGATGCTGAAAAGAGAAGAAGGTCCAGAATCGGCGGCAGAAGACTCCTCAGTCTTCTTAAGGTAGCGCACAGCACTGCAGCTGTGCGCCATTGCTCTCAGCACACTTCACACGGCAGTCACTGAGGGTGCAGGGCGCTGGGGGGGGGGCGTCCTGGGCAGCAATGAAAATCCTTTTTTTGGCAAAAAATACCTCACATATAGCCTCCGGGGCTATATGGAGATATTTAACCCCTGCCAGAATCCATTTTTAAGCGGGAGACGAGCCAGCCGAAAAGGGGGCGGGGCCTATCTCCTCAGCACACAGCGCCATTTCCTCACACAGTTCCGCTGGTCAGGAAGGCTCCCAGACTCTCCCCTGCACTGCACTACAGAAACAGGGTTAAATCAAGAGAGGGGGGGCAAAATTTGGCGAAATTGTGATTTTATAAAAGCAGCTATAAGGGAGCACTTATTATAAGGCTATCCCTGTAAAATATAGCGCTTTGGTGTGTGCTGGCAAACTCTCCCTCTGTCTCCCCAAAGGGCTAGTGGGGTCCTGTCCTCTATCAGAGCATTTCCTGTGTGTGTGTGCTATATGTCGGTACGTGTGTGTCGACATGTATGAGGACGATGTTGGTGAGGAGGCGGAGCAAATTGCCTGTAATGGTGATGTCACTCTCTAGGGAGTCGACACCGGAATGGATGGCTTATTTATGGAATTACGTGATAATGTCAACACGCTGCAAGGTCGGTTGGCGACATGAGACGGCTGGCAAACAAATTAGTACCTGTCCAGGCGTCTCAAACACCGTCAGGGGCGTTAAAACGTCCTTTTACCTCAGTCGGTCGACAGACACAGACACGGACACTGATTTCAGTGTCGACGGTGAAGAAACAAACGTATTTCCCTTTAGGGCCACACGTTACTTGTTAAGGGCAATGAAGGAGGTGTTACATATTTCTGATACTACAAGTACCACAAAGAGGGTATTAT
Source organism: Pseudophryne corroboree (assembly GCF_028390025.1). Classification (NCBI taxonomy): domain Eukaryota; kingdom Metazoa; phylum Chordata; class Amphibia; order Anura; family Myobatrachidae; genus Pseudophryne; species Pseudophryne corroboree. The sequence goes on along the minus strand of NW_026970276.1, from coordinate 282,976 downwards.
GTGGGATGTGAAAAAACTACCTGTAGTTTTTCCTGAATCAGATAAATTAAATGAAGTGTGTGATGATGCGTGGGTTTCCCCCGATAGAAAATTATTGGCGGTATACCCTTTCCCGCCAGAAGTTAGGGCGCGTTGGGAAACACCCCTTAGGGTGGATAAGGCGCTCACACGCTTATCAAAACAAGTGGCGGTACCGTCTATAGATAGGGCCGTCCTCAAGGAGCCAGCTGACAGAAGGCTGGAAAATATCATAAAAAGTATATACACACATACTGGTGTTCTACTGCGACCAGCGATCGCCTCAGCCTGGATGTGCAGAGCTGGGGTGGCTTGGTCGGATTCCCTGACTAAAAATATTGATACCCTTGACAGGGACAGTATTTTATTGACTATAGAGCATTTAAAGGATGCATTTCTATATATGCGAGATGCACAGAGGGATATTTGCACTCTGGCATCAAGAGTAAGTGCGATGTCCATATCTGCCAGAAGATGTTTATGGACACGACAGTGGTCAGGTGATGCAGATTCCAAACGGCACAAAGGTGTATTGCCGTATAAAGGAAGAGGAGTTATTTGGGGTCGGTCCATCGGACCTGGTGGCCACGGCAACTGCTGGAAAATCCACCGTTTTTACCCTAAGTCACATCTCTGCAGAAAAAGACACCGTCTTTTCAGCCTCAGTCCTTTCGTCCCTATAAGAGTCATATCTGCCCAGGGATAGAGGAAAGGGAAGAAGACTGCAGCGGGCAGCCCATTCCCAGGAACAGAAGCCCTCCACCGCTTCTGCCAAGCTCTCAGCATGACGCTGGGACCGTACAGGACCCCTGGATCCTACAAGTAGTATCCCAGGGGTACAGACGAGACGTTTCCCCCTCGCAGGCTCCTGAAGTCTGCTTTACCAATGTATCCCTCCGACAAGGAGGCAGTATGGGAAACAATTCACAAGCTGTATTCCCAGCAGGTGATAATCAAATTACCCCTCCTACAACAAGGAAAGGGGTATTATTCCACACTATATTGGGGTACTGAAGCCAGAAGACTAGGTGAGACCTATTCTAAATCTGAAAAATGTGAACACTTACAAAGGTTCAAATCAAGATGGAGTCACTCAGAGCAGTGATAACGAACCAGGAAGAAGGGGACTATATAGTGTCCCGGGACATCAGGGATGCTTACCTCCATGTCCCAAATTTGCCCTTCTCACCAAGGGTACCTCATGTTCGTGTTACAGAACTGTCACTATCAGTTTCAGACGCTCTCGTTTGGATTGTCCACGGCACCCCGGGTCTTTACCAAGGTAATGGCCGAAAGGATGATTCTTCTGCGAAGAAAAGGCGTCTTAATTATCCCTTACTTGGACGATCTCCTGATAAGGGCAAAGTCCAGGGAACAGTTGGAGGTCGGAGTAGCACTATCTCGGATACTGCTATAACAGCACGGGTGGATTCTAAATATTCCAAAATCGCAGCTGATCCCGACGACACGTATGCTGTGCCTAGGGATGATTCTGGACACAGTCCAGAAAAAGGTGTTTCTCCCGGAAGAGAAAGCCAGGGAGTTATCCGAGCTAGTCAGGAACTTCCTAAAACCAGGAAAAGTGTCAGTGCATCATTGCACAAGGGTCCTGGTAAAAATGGTGGCTTCCTACGAAGCAATTCCATTCGGCAGATTTCACGCAAGAACTTTTCAGTCGGATCTGCTGGACAAATGGTCCGGATCGCATCTTCAGATGCATCAGCGGATAACCCTATATCCAAGGACAAGGGTGTCTCTCCTGTGGTGGTTACAGAGTGCTCATCTTCTAGAGGGCCGCAGATTCGGCATTCAGGATTGGATGCTGGTGACCACGGAGGCCAGCCCGAGAGGCTGGGGAGCAGTCACACAAGGAAAAAATTTCCAGGGAGTGTGATCAAGTTTGGAGACTTTTCTCCACATAAATATACTGGAGCTAAGGGTAAATTTATAATGCTCTAAGCTTAGCAAGACCTCTGCTTCAAGGTCAGCCGGTATTGATCCAGTGGGAAAAACATCACGGCAGTCGCCCACGTAAACAGACAGGGCGGCACAAGAAGCAGGAGGGCAATGGCAAAAAAACTGCAAGGACTTTTCGCTGGGCGGAAAATCATGTGATAGCACTGTCAGCAGTGTTCATTCCGGGAATGGAAACTGGGAAGCAGACTTCCTCAGCAGGCACGACCTCCACCCGGGAGAGTGGAAACTTCATCGGGAAGTTTTTTCCACATGATTGTGAACCATTGGGAAATACCAAAGGTGGACATGATGGCGTCCCGCCTGAACAAAAAACGGGACAGGTATTGCGCCAGGTCAAGAGACTTTCAGGCAATAGCTGTGGACGTTCTGGTAACACAGTAGGTGTACCAGTCGGTGTATGTGTTCCCTCCTCTGCCTCTCATACCCAAGGTATTGAGAATTATAAGACGTAGAGGAGTAAGAACTATACTCGTGGCTCCGGATTTGCCAAGAGGGATTTGGTACCCGGAACTTCAAGAGATGCTTACAGAGGACTCATGGCCTCTGCCGCTAGGAAGGGACTTGCTTCAGCAAGTACCATGTCTGTTCCAAGACTTACCGCGGCCGCGTTTGACGGCATGGCGGTTGAACGCTGGATCCTAGGGGAAAAGGAATTCCGGAAGAGGTCATTCCTACCCTGGTCAATGCCAGGAAGGTGGTGACCGCACAACGTTATCACCACATGTGGCAAAAATTATGTTGCGTGGTGTGAGGCCAGGAAGGCCCCACGAAAAAAATTTCAACTCGGTCGATTCCTGCATTTCCTGCAAACAGGAGTGTCTATGGGCCTCAAATTGGGGTCCATTAAGGTTCAAATTTCGGCCCTGTCAATTTTCTTCCAGAAAGAATTGGCTTCAGTTCCTGAAGTCCAGAAGTTTGTCAAGGGAGTATTGCATATACAACCCCTTTGTTGTGCCTCCAGTGGCACTGTGGGATCTCAACGTAGTTCTGGGATTCCTCAAATCACATTGTTTTAAAACCATTCAAATCTGTGGATTTGAAGCATCTCACATGGAAAGTGACCATGCTCTTGGCCCTGGCCTGGGCCAGGCGAGTGTCAAATTGGTGGTTTGTTTTTCTCAAAAAAGACCATATCTGTTTGTCCATTCGGACAGGGCAGAGCTGCGGACTCGTCCCCAGTTTTCTCCCTAAGGTGGTGTCAGTGTTTCACCTGAACCAGCTTATTGTGGTGCCTTGCGCCTACTAGGGACTTGGAGGACTCCAAGTTGCTAGATGTTGTCAGGGCCCTGAAAATATAGTTTTCCAGGTCGGCTGGAGTCAGGAAATCTGACTTGCTGTTTTATCCTGTATGCACCCAACAAGCTGGGTGCCCCTGCTTCTAAGCAGACTATTGCTCGTTGGATGTGTAGTACAATTCAGCTTGCACATTCTGTGGCAGGCTTGCCACAGCCAAAAATATGTAAATGCCCATTCCACAAGGAAGGTGGGCTCATCTTGGGCGGCTGCCCGAGGGGTCTCGGCTTTACAACTTTGCCGAGCGGCTACGTGGTCGGGGGAGAACACGTTTGTAAAATCCTACAAATTTGATACCCTGGCTAAGGAGGACCTGGAGTTCTCTCATTCGGTGCTGCAGAGTCATCCGCACTCTCCCGCCCGTTTGGGAGCTTTGGTATAATCCCCATGGTCCTTTCAGGAACCCCAGCATCCACTAGGACGATAGAGAAAATAAGAATTTACTTACCGATAATTCTATTTCTCGGAGTCCGTAGTGGATGCTGGGCGCCCATCCCAAGTGCGGATTATCTGCATTATTTGTACATAGTTACAAAAATCGGGTTATTATTGTTGTGAGCCATCTTTTCAGAGGCTCCTCTGTTATCATGCTGTTAACTGGGTTCAGATCACAGGTTATACGGTGTGATTGGTGTGGCTGGTATGAGTCTTACCCGGGATTCAAAATCCTTCCTTATTGTGTACGCTCGTCCGGGCACAGTATCCTAACTGAGGCTTGGAGGAGGGTCATAGGGGGAGGAGCCAGTGCACACCACCTGATCCTAAAGCTTTACTTTTTGTGCCCTGTCTCCTGCGGAGCCGCTATTCCCCATGGTCCTTTCAGGAACCCCAGCATCCACTACGGACTCCGAGAAATAGAATTATCGGTAAGTAAATTCTTATTTTAGTAGTGATATATAGTAGTGTATGTAGAGGTGCACAGGTAACGGTGTAACACACACGTGTAGAGAAAGATATATTAGAAGACAATCTCTTGTAATAATGGCTATTTGACACTAATTTCGTATGTGAATCGCAGCTTCTTAGTCAGTGATCACATGAGACAATATAGTTAGTGGAGAGGAACAGAGCGCTGTGACCAGACGCTTCCTAGGGCCGCGCGTCCCACGGTCACGGAATGGGTTTCGGTCACATGGGACGTGGCCAATTAGAGGATTCACGGTTACAATCGCCTGTTACTGACTCCACCCACTGGACAGTGGGCGGGAACAGTGCTGCCACCACCAGACTCCTGGTTCCCGTGGCTCGGTTCTGCTCCGTGTGCGTTGACACGCTGTCTTACCACACCTGTGTGGTGATGGCTGATCCCCACTGGTCACCTGACCAGGGCTCTGCACGGTAGTTGGCTGAAGGCGGAGCTTGGAGATGCCAGGGTTACACTGGACAGCAGAACGGGGCTACGTTTGGCATACCCCTGCTGGTCACAAGATGAAGCGGTCGTCTTGAGGAAAAAGATGTTTATTCGCTCAAATCAAGTCCTGAAAAGGCCCCTCCCTTCTCCCAGGGGATATCATACAGCCAGATGTTCACACAGAAAGCAGATGGTATAATACCTACACAGGGGTCACAGCACTCTATACAGTAATACACTATCTCCGGGGGTAAGCCCTCCATGTCTTTTCTATCCCGTCTGGATAATAAATAAATTACATTGTAAAAGGAGATAACTGCATGAATCAGTTTGTTTTGTGCAGCTTGTTACATTCCACCTACCTCAGTTTCTGGGTACCAGCCAGCTCCTTCAGTCTCTGGGCAGGAACCCCCATGGGCTTCCTTTTTCTCAGTTACTGGGTCGTATAACTGACCACCTGGCTACTCCTGCAGTTATTCCCCCTGTGGGAGTTCCTCAGCAGGTATATACTGCTATATCAGTCCCCAATGTCTCCGGCTATGCCAGTCACAGCCATTAATCCCCCTTCGTTGGACGTGCTCTCTACTTCAGTACAGAGCCTGACGCAAACCTATGTGGCCTTCCAGCAGATGTTACTGAATGACAGGCCTTTACCCTCTAGGGCCACTAGGCGTACTGTCTCATCCTCTCATCTGCACAAATTACATATTCAGAGGCATCATCTGGTGAAGAAGAAGAGGCTGATGTCTCTCTCAAATGGTTCCCCTCAGGAGGGTAGGAGGTTCACTCGCCCTGGATGTGGCTGCACTGAGTACTGGTCAAATCCATCCTGAAAGTGGAGGATGATGAGCCTGCTCCTGAACCGAAAAACTTGCACCGTTTTAAGCTCCAAGGAAGAGTTTCCTCAGCCTGAACACCTTATGGAACTGCCTAAGCAATTAACTTCTTTCTACACTGTTCCAGCTACTGACTGTACAAAGTGAGAGATTCCCCCACTGGTGGATTCTCATTGTGCACGTTTGGTGAAATCACCCACCTTGCCTATTCCTTCAACGTCTTCCTTAAAGAAAACTGTGGATAGCAGAATGGCCTCCAAAGCGTCGGCTACCTCTGTCCTTGCTAGACGCATCTCCTCACTCTGCTTAAGGAAAGAGGATATGGATTCTAAGAAGGCATTGGGATTCTTACCCTTCATGGGGGATATCTTATATGGAGCGGAATTGGATAAAATAATGGCTACACTAGCGGCTGCCAAGACGGCTTTTCTGCCCTTGGCTCCTACGCCAAGGGCTCGGACATCCACTTTTCGTGCCTTTTGCCCACAAGGGAAAGCCAGACCTTCCTTGGACAAAAAAGTCTACTGAGACTACAAACCTAGGTCCAAGCAGGCCACCAGCCAAATGTGATGACAGGCTTGTAGCATGACAGGGTGGGCCTCCTCCTGAGGGACCCCAGGGTGGTAGGCCAACTTCTTTAGTTTGTGCACGCCTGGTGCCTAACTACAACAGACGCCTGAGTGCAAGAAGTGGTCTCTCATGGGTACGCTGGCTACTTCAAGAGACGACCCCCTCAACAGTTCTTTTGTACAGGCCTCCCTTCAGACCCCAGCAAGGTTTTGGCCCTACAAAAGGTTATTCAATCCCTCCTGCAATCAGGAGTGAAGATACCAGTCCCTTGCTCTTAATACGGGACCGGGTTTTATTCAACACTATTCCTGATGCAGAAACCGAATGGATCTCATCGACCTATGGTAAACCTTAGTCTCTCAAATTTGTCAGAGTACCCAAGTTCCATATGGAAACACTATGCTCCATTGTTCTAGCAATGGATCGGGGGATTTCATGGTGACTAGACATTTAGGATGTTTACTTGCATGTTTCTATAGTACCTTCCCACCAATAATTCCTACGGTTTGCTATTATTCACCAAAATTACCAATTTCAGGCATTGCCTTTTTGGACTCTCCACTGCGCCCAGGGTCTTCACGAACATTATGGCAGTTATGGCATTACATATACGTTGTCAGGGAGTCAGAATTCTTCTTTATCTGGATGACCTGGAGGTACTAAACAACTGTCTCCAGCTGACTATTTCCTTCCTACAACAAATATGGCTCATCAACTGGAAGAAGTCATCCCTCACGCCTTCACAGTGTATGATACATCAGAGAGAACTTTTGTAATCTCGAGTCCAGAGGCTCTTCCTGGCCACTTTTTCCGAGGGGTCTTTGGAAGTTCAAACAAGAAGGAGGTACCATCAAAGTGGTAGTCCCGACATGGCCCATATGTCATTGGTTCTTCGATCTACAGAACCTATCCATAGACGCTCCCTTTCCACTTCCCCAGCTACCAGACTTGTAGTCTGAGGGTCCCTGTCTACCTCCAGACCTAGCTCATCTAAATTTGATGGCGTGGCTCTTGAGTCATCCATCCTAAGAGCAAAAGGATTCTCAGTCGCTTGTCCAAACCATGCTTAAAACGAGAAAGCTGGAATTTTCCCAGATCTATTATCGGGTGTGGCATATATACCTTCAGTGGTGCGCTACAATGTGCTATAACCAACGGTTTTATAGAGTATCTAGGATTCTCACCTTCCTCCAAGCTGGACTTCGCTTAACAACGTTGAAAGTGCACATCTCGGCGCTTTCCATCTGGTTCCAACAGTAAATTACTTCACTACCGGATGTTCGTACTTTTCTCCAAGGTGTACTCCATGTTCAACCTCCATATGTAACTCAGGTAGTGCCATGGGATTTATCAGTGGTCCTCAAAGCTTTTCAGAAGCCTCCGTTGAACCTCTGGAATCAGTGGATCTACAGTAGTTAACGAAAACAAAAGCCAGATTCCTGCTAGCTTTTGCTTCCGCAGGGTATCAGATTTGGGAGTGCTGTCCTCTTGCTCCCCCTTTCTTATTTTTCATAGGGACAGGGTTGTTCTACGTACTAGGCCCAATTTCCTTCCTGTTAGGCGCCGGGGTCCGCTCGTCGGTGCGGCCCGGCGCCTAGCAACCAGGGACGCCGTGCGCGTACAGCCGCCGGCTCCCTGGCAACGCTAGACGCCGGGCGCACGGAGCCGCTCTGACCCTAGCAACGGGGACGCCACGTTCGGCCGCGTTCCCCGTTGCTGGGTCTGTTCTAATTATATTATGGTGTGCTGGCCGTGCAGCATGCAAGCTGCACGGCATTACCTGAGATTGCCCTGTCTGGATCCTGATTGGAGGGTTCCTAAATAAAGGCACTCTCAGGGCTTCCTACAGACGCCGGTGATAGCTTCCTGTTTGCCTGTGTGTCAGCTACAGAGAGTTTCCAGTACTGCTCTATCCGGTTGTTCCTGTCCTCAGTGATCCTGTACTCGGAAGTTTGTCATCTATTCCTGGAGTCTGACCGAACACCTGTAACATCCTGTGGTGTTCGTGAGTCGCGGCGCAGCCGTGTGTTGCGGCTTGTCCGCTTACTGCTTATTATTTAGTATCTTTGTGTTCTGGAGCTTTTGCGGAGGATTCCGCTTCCACAGATCCACTCTGGTATCCAGCGGTGTTGGATAGGAGTAACGGATCAGTGGATCTTTGGTTGTCCTTTTCCCTGGCGGCTAGTCCGCACATACCGTTTGTTTAAGTTAGTTAGCTTGTAACCCCTGGCCTGGTTGCTTAGTCAGAGGGCCCCTTGTTATCACCCTGTCTCGGATTTCCCTTTGTCTCCCATTAAGACCTGCGGGGGCATCGGGGTTGGGCAGACATAATCCGCCCTTCGAACGCGGCTGCCATGGGCTCAAGCAACCATAGTCTCGCAAGGGATTTCTGATAACACGGGCGAGACAACGGAGTTAGGGTGCCAGGGGTTACTAGGCTCTCCTGCTCCCACAACCAGCATATCTTCCCAGTACTCAGACCTCGGCCATAAGATCTCCTCTGGTCTGGAGTACGGGAATCATAACATTATCACCGGCCTAAAACAAAAGAAAAAATTTAATTAACAGGAGTTAATTTTTTCATTTATTCAGTTGGGAGATTTGTCGGCCTCATGAATCCCGCCGGTGTTGGGCCAAATCCTGGCCAGCTTCTAGTTAGTCAGATTCAAGAACTTACTCAGATGGTTCAGGATCTGTCCCTCCGGGTGAGGTCACAGGAAGATCTGTTACGGACTTCCCCGAGGGTCATCCCTGAACCAAAAATGCATCTGCCTGACCGTTTTTCTGGGGATAGAAAGCAGTTTTTTAATTTTAAAGAGTCTTGTAAACTTTATTTTCGTTTAAGACCAGTCTCCTCAGGTACAGAGGCTCAGCGGGTTGGAATTATTATTTCTCTGCTTCAGGGGGATCCTCAGACCTGGGCTTTTGGTTTAAAGACAGACGATCCGGCCTTATCGTCTGTAGACGCCTTTTTAAAATCTTTAGGGCTATTGTATGACGACCCTGATAGAGAGGCGTCCGCTGAGAGTCAGTTGCGTGCTCTTAGACAGGGTAGGAATCCCGCAGAGAATTATTGTACGGAGTTTCGCCGTTGGTCGAACGACTGTGGATGGAATGACCCAGCCCTACGCAGTCAGTTTCGCCTCGGCTTATCTGAATCTTTAAAAGACAGTCTCCTTCAGTATCCCGCTCCTGTGACTCTCGATAAACTCATGGAGCTCTCTATTAAGATAGATCGTCGGCTCAGAGAGCGGAGGGCTGAAAAAGGGGCATCTGTCGGGTCTACTCCTTGTGTTCTTTCCATTCCTGTAGACATGGAGGAGCCTATGCAGATAGGTCTCTCCAAATTGTCTTCTGAAGAAAGAACCAGGAGGCAAAATTCTGGTCTTTGTTTATACTGTGGAGGTAAGGGACATTTTGCCCGTAGTTGTCCGAACAAGTCGGGAAACTTCCTGACCAAGTGAGTTGTGAGGGGGTTCACTTTGGTCTGCAGCTTATCTCCTCAATTAATTCACTGTTAGTTCCTGCTAAAGTTTCCTTTGGCAGCCTCTGTTCCTCGGTCTCTGCTTTTGTGGACAGTGGAGCTGCAGGGAACTTTATGGATTTAACATGGGCCAAGGCCTTAGGTATTCCTCAGTTAACCTTGGGTAGGTGTGTCACCATGCATGGTTTAGATGGGAGTCCCTTGTCCAATGGGGTTATTTCTCTATGTACACCTCCTGTTTTTCTCTCGGTAGGAGCTCTGCATTCGGAAAAGATTGAGTTTTTCCTTACCCATTGTCCAGCAGTTCCTGTGGTTCTGGGTCACCCTTGGCTGGCCTTTCATAATCCCATCATTGATTGGCAGTCGGGGGAGATCTTACAATGGGGTACCATCTGTAATAAAGAATGTATTACGCTTCCTATCCGAGTAGCTGCCGCCGTTCCCGCACCCATTCCTGGGGAATACCAGGATTTTGCTGATGTATTTTCCAAGGGCAATGCGGATATTCTGCCTCCCCATAGGCCTTATGATTGTGCCATTGAGCTAATTCCTGGTGCCACGTTGCCTAAAGGAAGGTTATATGCATTGTCTGGTCCTGAAACTGTGGCCATGAATGAGTATGTGAAAGAAAGCCTTGGAAAAGGATTTATCAGGCCATCTAAATCCCCTTTAAGTGCAGGTTTCTTCTTCGTAGAGAAGAAGGATGGTTCACTCAGACCCTGCATTGACTTTAGAGCTTTGAATAAAATCTCAGTAAAAAATACTTATCCTCTGCCACTGATCTCTGTCCTCTTTGATCAGCTACGTTCAGCTGTGATTTTTTCTAAGATTGACCTGAGAGGAGCATATAACCTCATCAGAATCAAGTCAGGGGATGAGTGGAAAACGGCATTCAGTACTCAGTCAGGCCACTATGAGTATCTGGTTATGCCATTTGGCCTGTCTAACGCTCCGGCAGTTTTCCAGGATCTCATTAACGATGTGCTCCGTGAATTTCTTGGAAGATTCGTTGTAGTCTACTTAGACGATATTTTGATATATTCTGAATCTGTAGAACAACATGTTACCCAGGTGCGTCAGGTTCTAAAGAAATTACGTGAAAATCACCTATATGCCAAGCTGGAGAAGTGTGAATTTCATGTCACGGAGGTATCCTTTTTAGGGTACATTATTTCCCCTCGGGGATTCCGTATGGAACCAAAGAAGCTCCAAGCCATCCTTAGTTGGGCGCAACCCACCAACTTAAAAGCAATTCAGCGCTTTTTAGGGTTTGCGAACTACTATAGAAGATTTATTCACTCTTTCTCTGACCTAGTTGCTCCCATTGTGGCACTGACTAAGAAGGGAGCAGATCCTACCAATTGGTCACGTGAAGCTGAGTTATCTTTTCAGGCCTTGAAACAAGCCTTTGTCTCAGCCCCTGTCCTTAGACATCCCAACCCAGAATTGCCTTTCATTGTTGAGGTTGATGCCTCGGAGGTTGGAGTAGGGGCTATCCTTTCTCAGAAGGATCCGGATTCCCTTGAATTACATCCTTGTGCCTTTATGTCCAGGAAATTCTCATCTGCAGAATCCAACTACGATGTTGGTAACCGGGAATTGCTGGCTATTAAATGGGCTTTCGAGGAGTGGAGGCATTGGCTTGAAGGAGCGACTCATACCATTTCAGTTTTGACTGATCACAAAAATCTTCAATACATTGAATCAGCTAAACGACTGAATGCCCGGCAGGCTCGTTGGGCTTTATTTTTTACTCGTTTCAAATTCATTATCACCTTCAGGCCAGGTTCTAAGAATACTAAGGCAGATGCCCTGTCACGCAGTTTTCTTCCCGTTCAAGACAACAGTCCTGTTACTCCCATACTTCCGTCTTCAGTCATTCGGGCAGGCCTCACACAGGATGTATTTACCCAGTTAAAGCTGCTTCAACATCAAGCTCCTGGAAATACTCCTGCTGGTCGTCTTTTTGTCCCTGAGTCTTTGAGAGCAACTGTTTTGACGGAGTTTCATGATAGCAAAGTTGCCGGGCATCCGGGAATCGCTAAGACTTTGGAATTAGTCTCCCGCTCAGTATGGTGGCCTGGTCTTTCCAAAGACATTAAAGAGTTTGTTTTTTCGTGTCAGGTCTGTGCACAGCATAAAGTTCCCCGTTTTTTGCCTATAGGTCAACTTATGCCCTTGAACGTTCCTCTTAGGCCATGGTCGCATATCTCCATGGACTTTGTGGTGGACCTCCCTCTGTCAGCCGGATGCCGAGTCATATGGGTGGTAGTGGACCGTTTTAGCAAAATGGCCCATTTCATTGCTCTTCCCCGATTGCCATCTGCCCAGGGATTAGCAGTCTTGTTCCTCCGCCATGTTTTCAGACTCCATGGCTTACCCACTGATATTGTTTCTGATCGGGGTCCACAATTCATTGCACAATTTTGGAAGTCTTTTTGTGCTTCGTTAAAGATGAAATTATCTTTAACGTCCGGCTATCATCCCCAATCCAATGGGCAGACTGAGCGAGTTAACCAATCTCTAAAACAATATTTGCGTTTGTACTCGGCCAAACTCCAAAATGACTGGTCTGAGTTTCTTCCGTTGGCAGAGTTTGCTTATAATAATGCCTGTCATTCCTCCACCAATGTGTCTCCATTTTTTGCAGTTTTTGGTTTTCACCCCAGAGCTAATTCATTTTTCCAACATTCCTTTGTCTCCTCTCTGGCCCTGACCTCTCATCTTAGACTTATTTGGAGAAAAGTGCACCTGGCTCTCAGAAAAGCAGCATTCCGGGAAAAAAAAATTTCTGACAGGCTCCGGCGGCCGTGCACTTTTAAAGTAGGAGACAGGGTGTGGTTGTCGACTCGCAACATTAAACTTCGACAAACCTCAGCCAGATTGGGTCCTAGATTTATTGGACCATTTCACATTATCAAAAAAGTCAATCCAGTTGCTTTCCGGTTACGTTTACCAAAAACTTTACGGATCGGAAATACCTTCCATTGCTCATTGCTGAAACCTTATGTTTCGTCCAGTAGATTTCCTCGTAAAATATCTCAGGGGAGGTCACCAATAAATGTACAGGGTCAGCAGGAGTTCTTGGTGGAGAAGGTTCTCGATTCCAAGTTGTCCCGGGGTCGGCTTTATTTTTTGGTACATTGGAGAGGTTATGGGCCAGAGGAAAGATCTTGGGTCCTGGATGAGGATCTTCATGCCCCGAGGCTCAAAGGGGCATTTTTCCGAAAATTTCCTCAGAAACCTGGCTTTAGGGGTTCCTTGACCCCTCCTCAAGGGGGGGGGTACTGTTAGGCGCCGGGGTCCGCTCGTCGGTGCGGCCCGGCGCCTAGCAACCAGGGACGCCGTGCGCGTACAGCCGCCGGCTCCCTGGCAACGCTAGACGCCGGGCGCACGGAGCCGCTCTGACCCTAGCAACGGGGACGCCACGTTCGGCCGCGTTCCCCGTTGCTGGGTCTGTTCTAATTATATTATGGTGTGCTGGCCGTGCAGCATGCAAGCTGCACGGCATTACCTGAGATTGCCCTGTCTGGATCCTGATTGGAGGGTTCCTAAATAAAGGCACTCTCAGGGCTTCCTACAGACGCCGGTGATAGCTTCCTGTTTGCCTGTGTGTCAGCTACAGAGAGTTTCCAGTCCTGCTCTATCCGGTTGTTCCTGTCCTCAGTGATCCTGTACTCGGAAGTTTGTCATCTATTCCTGGAGTCTGACCGAACACCTGTAACATCCTGTGGTGTTCGTGAGTCGCGGCGCAGCCGTGTGTTGCGGCTTGTCCGCTTACTGCTTATTATTTAGTATCTTTGTGTTCTGGAGCTTTTGCGGAGGATTCCGCTTCCACAGATCCACTCTGGTATCCAGCGGTGTTGGATAGGAGTAACGGATCAGTGGATCTTTGGTTGTCCTTTTCCCTGGCGGCTAGTCCGCACATACCGTTTGTTTAAGTTAGTTAGCTTGTAACCCCTGGCCTGGTTGCTTAGTCAGAGGGCCCCTTGTTATCACCCTGTCTCGGATTTCCCTTTGTCTCCCATTAAGACCTGCGGGGGCATCGGGGTTGGGCAGACATAATCCGCCCTTCGAACGCGGCTGCCATGGGCTCAAGCAACCATAGTCTCGCAAGGGATTTCTGATAACACGGGCGAGACAACGGAGTTAGGGTGCCAGGGGTTACTAGGCTCTCCTGCTCCCACAACCAGCATATCTTCCCAGTACTCAGACCTCGGCCATAAGATCTCCTCTGGTCTGGAGTACGGGAATCATAACACTTCCTAAGGTAATTTCCCAGTCACATATTAATGAGGTAATTGTGGTAGTGGCCTTCCTCTCTCCAAACTTTTGACTGGGGAGCCCTCCCTTGATGTGGTCATTGCTCTAAGGAGTTATGTGGATCATTCCAGTTCCCTTTGGAAATCAGACTCCCTCTTTGTCCTTTGTGGCCTCAACAAGAGGGGGTGACCAGCAGACAAACAGACTCTGACCAGATGGATTTGTATGACTATATCAGAAGTGTACAGTCAGGCTGACCTTCCTGTACCCGATACAGTTTCAGCTTTTTCTATTCACTCTGTTGGTCCCTTGTGGGCAGCACACCGTGGCATGTCTGCAGGACAATTGTGCAAGGTGGGTACATGGTCTTTTATCCTATCTTAGGTTGTATGCCTTTGATACAGTCACTTCCCAAGATGCTTCATTTGGATGCTGGACTCTTTTATCCACTCAAGAGCATCCCTTCCCTTAAATAACTGCTTTGGGATATCCCCATGATAATCCCTGTGGAGCCATATGGAACCCAAAGAAGAAAATGAGAGTTATGGTAAAACTTTCTATGACCGGACGGTCCCGTATGACAGCCCTCTCCGCTTTGTGTCCCGTCCCCAGTCACAGAATGGAGTTTTAGGTCACACGGGACCTGGCCACATAGGGGATTCCCACTTATCGTCAGTAGCCGCCTGTTACTGACTCCACCCACTGCGCAGTGGGCCGATACTATGCTGCCAGCACCAGACTCATCATAGCCATGGTGTCTGGAACCACGGTTCTGCTCTGTATGTGTCAACACACTGTCTTACCACACCTGTGTGGTGTTGACGAATCCTCACTAGTCACTTGACTAGGCCTCTAACCGGTAGCTGGCTGGAAGCAGAGATGAAGACACTGGGTGCTCCCAGGACAGCCGCAAAATGGAGCTAGGTTTGGCTTAGCTCTGCAGGTCACAAGATGAAGCAGTCATCTTGAGCCAGATGTTTATTTACTCAAATAGCCTTCAAAAAGACTTCCCTATTGCTAGGGGCAACAGCAATACAGCAAGATGTTACAGCAGAAAGTAGTTGTTATAATAGAGCTCACAGGCCTCCTCGTTTTATACAGTGAAACCACACTGCATCTCAGGGGTAGCCCCCCCCCCCCCTGAGTCCTTTCCATCCAATCAGGATATCTTACAAAATATTAATAAATTACATTTTAAAAGGATATAAGTACATGAAGCAATTTCCTCCTTCCTGTCACACACACAGTTTGGTGTCCTTTAAAGTCCAGTCCTTACCACCAGGGAGTTTACAATTCGCCTATGATACATTTATCACATAGCTTCAAGATACGGTTTGTATTTGATTTCCCAAACAAATGTTCCTCATCCTTCCTGCATATACCATTCAGGATTCGTATATCAATCAAACCAGCTACATAAATAAATACAGGTTCCAAACCCATACCAATCCATACCACTTTACATATTCACACAGTCTCAGCATTTACCTGCCGGGCACTGTCCAACATCAAAAAGGTTTTTCTGCTGCGGGGTACACTGGGCTCCACAAGGATAGACATTGGGGTGTAGAGTAGGATCTTGATCCGAAGCACCAACAGGCTCAAAAGCTTTGACCTTTTTCCCATGATGCATAGCGCCGCCTCCTATATCACCCCGCCTCCATGCACAGGAGCTCAGTTTGTAGTTGGTGCTTGCAGTGCAAGCATGTAACAGGAGGGGCTGCTCAGCAGCTCTAGAAAAAGCTTTTTCTGAGGAAAAAAGAAGACTACAAGGGCTGCAGCAGAGGCACAGATTGTGCTGGATGTCAGTAGACATTGCCTGCTGCAGCTCCATCTCTCCCCCAGCGGCGCTGTACACTCCCGAGCCCTGGTGGCCGGGTACCTACAGCGGAGGCTCCGGTTTTCTTCACGTTAGACACACACGGCTGGGGCTCTCCGGGATCGCGTGGCTGCGCTTCGGGAGGTGGTAAGTGGGTCCCACTTGCGGGACCCGGTCTTTATCGCGATCTGGCGCGGTCAGTGGGAGGCGGGCCGCGCGCGCTGGCGGTGGACACTGTGGCAGTACAGGCGATCCCACTAGATCACCAGGGCATGGGCGCAGGTCAGGTTTTCTCTCTAAACCAATTCTTATATCGCCCACAGTACCCAGTGGTTTTGCCAGCAGGGGGATAGAGCTTAGACCTGAAGCCCCTCCCCCAGCCCCAGGGCGCCATTTCCAGCAAGTGTTCCCGCCCTGGAGCTGCATATCTGTCTCTCCCTCACTCCCTGGCAGTGTCTGTGGCGCCATTATCCCTCAGCTCACTGTTCCTGGTACTGCTTGGGCAAATCCTCCTATGTGAAGCCGCCTGGTTGTCAGCGCTGTGACCTTTACATGACACTTAAGTATTCTACCTGCCTTTTTAGTCAGTGTTAGTAAGAAAGTGTGCATTTAGTCAGGGTTTTATAGTACAATTACCCTGTGATATACATCCAGTTCTTACTGTGTACTGTTATATCTATTGTTATATAGCTGTGTAAGCTAGTCCAGTGCAGTATTATTGTCAGTAATAACCTCTGCATTGTACAGACTGTGACTATCTGTGTGTGCATTTGATAGCTGAGTGGTGTCCATTTTGTGTCTTTCACTCAACCTGCTATCCCTATATTCTATAACCTGAGGGGGCTTGGTGCGTCAGGTGTTATCTAATATAGGATTTTCACAAAGATATACTGTATTACATATTTTCTCTGTGATTTAGTCACCATATCTCTCCTTTATCTCTGCTGGTGCTGACTACACTGCGCAGGGGTTTGGGCTAGAGGTATAGTGCTGCTGATAATTGTACTGTGTTACCTGATACTGCAAGTTATATCATGTCTGCTTCTGAGGGTAACGGTTCTGGGGCTGAACACACTGCTGGTGTTGCTGAAGCCACAGGGCCATATGAGGAGAATATAGCAGCTGTGGGCTCTGGTTCTGGGGGCTCCTTGCCCCCCAGTGGGACTGTGGCAACGGAGGCACATACTGACCCACCGTGGGCCGCTTTTTCCACGCTTCTGCATATGCTAGTTCATAAACTAACTCCCCCTAGGGGACCCCCAATGCTGGTACAACCGTATGTGGTCCCTGCAGCTAACCCGCCGTGGGCGGACGATTTATCTGCTCATTTAAAGAAGTTGAACCAGTCCTTGACTACTAAAAAGTCTGACCAACGCTCGCCTAAGTCCAAGAGGTCCTCTAAGCGAGCGCTTATCTCCTCACAATCCACTGCTGTCACTGACACCTCGTCTGATGAAGACGGCACATATACTGACCCCTCAGGTTCTGACTCAGATATGGCTATCCCCTCGCGCCAGAGCTGTCTAAAAATTGGGAAACACCTCCTCCAGTGGACTCACATGTGGCTAGGATGGGGGTTTCCTTAGCTCTACCTGTCACTACCGTCACGTCTCTAAAAGAGCCTACGGATAAACGTGTGGAGGGTTGTCTGAAAGCAATTTACACCCTCACGGATGCTGCACAAAGGCCCACTATTGCAGTTACATGGGCTGCAGAGCCTATTGAAGCATGGGCCTTGGAGTTAGAAGCTGAAATCTCTTCTGACCATGCTAGACAATGTTATATATTGTCACAGCTTCTTGATATATTAAAGAGGCGGCTTCTGATGCTGGTGTTCTGGCAGCCATGGCTTCTACTACGTCAGTCCTGGCTCGCCGACTATTGTGGCTGAGATCCTGGTCTGTGGATCTGGATTCTAGAAAAACCCTGGAGGTACTCCCTTTCAAGGGAGATATTCTGTTTGGGGAGGACTTAAATAAGATAGTGGCTGACTTGGCTGCTACCAAAACTGCCTGTCTGCCTAATACCGCTCCTTCTGTGTCGAAGGCTAAAGGTACGTCCTTTCGCCCCTTTCGTCCTTCAGGTAAAGCAAAAGGTCAGGCGTAGCATAAGCAGGCCCGCACTTCCAAACCTGGTAAGCCGAAGCCCAAAAGAGCCTGGGCTGCCCGTCAGCCAGTCACCAAGACCGATAAGCCTGCCGCATGACGGGGCGGGCCTCCCCCTGGGGATCCCAGGGTGGGGGGCCGGCTTCTGGGGTATACCCAGGAATGGTTGAAGACCACTTCAGATGCCTGGGTACGGGAAGTCGTCACTCGGGGTTACACCATAGCCTTCAAATACCGACCCCCTCATCGATTTTTCCAGACAGACGTCCGTTTGGACCAGACAAAGGCAAAAACTCTACACTTGGTGGTACAGACCCTCCTGGATACAGGAGTCGTAGTATAGGTGCCTCTTGCTCAGAGGGGCCGGGGGTACTATTCTCTGCTGTTTCTAGTCCCGAAACAGAATGGGTCCTCCCGGCCCATTCTCAACCTCAAGGCATTGAACAGGTTTGTGAAGGTTTCCAATTTCCGTATGGAAACCCTTCACTCTATAGTTCTGGCCTTGGAACCTGGGGACTACATGGTCTCCCTGGACATACAGGATGCTTACCTGCATATTCCTATAGCAGTGTCACATCAACAATACCTGAGGTTCGCTATTGGCAACCTCCATACCAGTTTCGGGCGTTACCTTTTGGTTTAACAACGGCTCCGCGAGTCTTCACCAAAGTCATGGCGGTGATGACGGTGGTACTCCGCCGTCAAGGGGTCAGGATACTGCCGTATCTGGACGACTTGTTAATCCTGGCAAATTCCCCAGATCTTCTCCTACGTCATCTGGATATGCCGGTCCGGTTTCTACAAGCCCACGGGTGGCTCATCAACTGGAAGAAATCCTCCCTGGTCCCTGCTCAGAGCATGATGCACCTGGGAGCGTTATTGGACAGTCACAACCAGAGGTTTTTCTTGTCTCAGGAGAAAGTCCTGAAGCTTCAGGACAGGATTTGTTGCTTCCTTTCTCGTCCGAAAGTGTCGATACATTCGGCAAGGCGGGTGCTGAACCTAATGGTATCCGCATTTGACATGGTGGAGTATGCTCAATTCCATTCTCGCCCCAACCAGAGGCTGATTCTAGCCAAGTGGGACGGCCTGCCTCACCAGATCAGATCTCAAATGATCTTATTGACTCTGGAGGTCCGTCTGTCGCTACACTGGTGGCTCCGGGACCTACAATTGTGCAGGGGTCGTCCCTTCTGGATATCCAACTGGGTCCTGTTGACGACAGATGCCAGTCTAAGAGGTTGGAGCATGGTGCTGGAGCAACACTCCCTTCAGGGTCGGTGGACCAAGGAGGAATCTCTCCTCTCGATCAACATTCTGGAATTGCAGGTGGTCTTCAATGCGTTGAACCTGGCCCAGCATTTAATTCAGAACCATCCTGTTCAAGTACAGTCGGACAATGCCACCACGGTGGCTTACATAAATCATCAAGGCGGCACTCAAAGCCGTTTGGCAATGAAGGAAGTCTCACGGATTCTACGTTGGGCGGAACCCCATTTACCGGCCATATCGGCAATCTTCATTCCGGGAGTCCTGAATTGGGAAGTGGACTTTCTCAGTCGTCAGGACGTGCATGCCGGCGAGTGGGGCCTCCATCCAGAAGTGTTTCAACTCCTCGTGGAAAAGTGGGGTCTTCCAGACATGGATCTGATGGCGTCTCAACACTATCACAAGGTTCCGGTCTTCGGAGCAAGGACATGGGATCCTCAAGCAGCATTCCTGGATGCGCCTGCGGTGCCGTGGAGGTTTCGGCTGCCATATGTGTTCCCTCCGGTGTCACTCCTGCCCAGGGTAATTCGGAAGTTCAAGCAAGAAAAAGGAAATCTGCTTCTCATAGCTCAGGCGTGGCCCAGACAACACTGGTTCTCAGACCTTCAGGGTCTATCGTCAGAGCGCCCTATTCTACTTCCACAACGCCCAGACCTCCTTGTTCAGGGCCCCTGTGTCTACCAGGACCTAGCCCGGCTGTCTTTGACGGCGTGGCTCTTGAAGCTTCCGTCTTGAGGGCTAAGGGTTTTTCTGAAGAGGTCATTAAAACTATGTTGCGGGCCCGGAAACCAGCTTCTGCTCGGATTTACCATAGGGTCTGGCATTCCTACTTTGGTTCGCATCTAACAATTATGACGCTTCCAAGTTTAGTACAGCCAAGCTTTTGGCTTTTTTTGCAGCAAGGCCTAGAGTTTTGGCCTGCGTCTGGCCTCCCTAAAGGTTCATATTTCTGCCTTGTCGGTGTGGTTTCAGAGAAAAATTGTGACTTTGCCTGATGTTCATACTTTCACTCAGGGTGTGTTGTGTATCCAACCTTCCTATGTCCCGCCTGTGGCTCCTTGGGACTTGTCAGTGGTTTTGGAGGCGTTGCAGGAGCCTCCATTTGAACCTCTTGGTTCAGCTGACCTTAAGTGGCTTTCCCTTAAGGTGGTGTTCTTGCTGGATATTGCCTCTGCTAGAAGAGTGTCGGATTTGGTTGCCTTGTCTTGTAGTTCCCCATATCTGATTTTTCACTGTGACAGGACGGTTCTTAGGATTCGTCCCGGATATTTACCTAAGGTGGTTTCTTCGTTCCACCTTAATCAGGAGATTGAAGTTCCGGCCTTTGTGTCTCCTGATTTGTCTCCCAAAGAGTGGTCTTTGGATGTGGTACGGGCTCTCCGTATCTATGTAAAGAGAACTGCTTCTGTTAGGAAATCTGATTCTCTCTTTATTCTGTTTGTATTTCACAAATGGGGCTGGCCTGCTCACAAGCAGACTTTGGCCAGATGGATTAGAATGGTGATTGCACATGCTTATGTGAGGGCTGGTCTGTCAGCTCCTGCTCACATTACTGCCCATTCTACTCGGTCTGTTGGACCTTCTTGGGCGGCCCGCCGTGGTGCGACCCTTGTACAATTGTGCATGGCGGCTACGTGGTCCTTAGTGAACATGTTCATTAGGTTCTATGCCTTCGATACCACCGCTTTCTAGGATGCTTCCTTTGGACGCCGGGTTCTTGTGCCCGCTACTGTGAGTCCCCTCCCATTTAGGACATCCCCAATGTCTATCCTTGTGGAGCCCAGTGTACCACGCATCAGAAAACGAGTTTTATGGTAAGAACTCACCTTTGTTAAAACTCTTTCTGCGAGGTACACTGGGCTCCACAAGGCGCCCACCCTGACGCACTGAGCTTCTTTGGGTTGGTATGGCATTAGCCGCTGACACTTCTCCTGTTGGGAGAGTATGTTTGTTGCAATTGGCAGTTGTCGTCTCTTTTACTTGCTACTACATTGGGCTGGTAACAAAACTGAGCTCCTGTGCACGGGGGCGGGGTGATATAGGAGGCGGCGCTATGCATTTTGGGAAGAAGGTCAAAGCTTTTGAGCCTGTTGGTGCTTCAGATCAAGATCCTACTCTACACCCCAATGTCTATCCTTGTGGAGCCCAGTGTACCTCTCAGAAAGAGTTTTAACAAAGGTAAGTTCTTACCATAAAACTCGTTTTTCATTCACAAGATCTGCTAGGAGAGGGCAATTATCAGCCCATTTCCTGGTCACAGAAGGTAGGGGATCATTATTCAGTCCTACATAGTAAGTGCATTTTTCCCTTTAAAATACATGTGACCACATCTTACATATAAATACATGTAAACATGCAATCCTACAGCTGTGCACAGAGCACTACATATAACATGGTAAAACACATCATTAAACATATTTTTAAGCAGTCCGCGCCCGCCGTTCTAAGTACATTTCAAATATGGTGCCTAGCACCAGTTGTCCTTAAAATGGCGCTGGGCACTTAAGGTTTAACCCCTTATGTGCCGTGGCCGCCATTAACCATGTGGCCCCCAGGGTCTCCGGCCACACTTACCTTTTGTTAATTCTTTCTTCGAGGTCGATAGGGTCCACAGGTTGCCCACCCTGACACACCTGGCTTCTGTGGGTGACTCTTCGTAGTCACCGGTTCCCTACTCTTATCAGAAAGTGTGTGTTCTTGTGTGTGCCACAATCTCCCTTCTCTCCTGTCCTGCTCCTGCCTTGGGCTTGTTGGCAAAACTGAGCATGCCTGAGTATGGAGGTGTGGTATAGGGGGGAAGGACCAATGCTTCTTGAGATACCAGAAACGTAACTGCTTGTTGCCCAGGTCCTTCACCACCTGCATCCCCCATGGTAATCCCTGTGGACCCTATGGACCTCAAAGAGAGTAAACAAAGGTAAGTTTTACCATAACTCTCCTTTTTCTGTAGCTTACTTGTTGGTTCTCTGCCACATGAAGGCAAACCGAGAACTGAGCTCACTACCAGAGATCACCGGTCCGATCTTTGTATCAGTCCTGGATGTCGCCAATGGTATTCTGCGCATGCATGCACAATGCACCATGGGAGGTCGCTGGCTTCAGGGGACCATACCGTAGATAGGACCCAGAACCGCTTCATAGTTCCCAATTTCTAAAGCAGAGTAATGGGACCTGTATGTAACATCTGTATACATTAAAGGATGAAGAAATACAAAATTGGTCCGTAAGGTACTGGCATTGCTAGTATAGAGACCTCATAGGTAGAGATTTGCTTCATAATTCATGAGGAAACCAATGATTATGGGGATTTTGTACGGATGTCCTGGAGAAGGTATCCAGACCATCCCTGTGTACAGAGTGCGGATCATGTAAAGAGGGAGAGAATTCCTGTTGGTGGTTTCTTTGAGCACCTTGTATTTTCAGGTCTACAGCATCAGCTAGAGTGGCTACTGGAAGCGCCTGGCTATAGGGCCTTGTGCTAGGGGAAGGACCTGGCTATAGGCCACTGGGCTAGGGAAATTAACTGGATATAGGCCCCTGGGCTAGGGGAAGGGCCTGGCTATAAGCCCCTGGGCTAGGGAAAGGGCCTGGCTATAGGCCCTTTGGGCTAGGGAAACAACCTGGATATAGGCACCTGGGCAGCAGATGCTTGGTCAACCATTTATAGGGGCCCTGTCTTCTGGAGACAAATTAGGTGATACTAAACTTCTCTGGCAAAAGTGACGGTGTAATTATTCTTATTCTCCATCACGTCAGCATTCTAAAGACTTAAGAAACTATAGGTCAGTAAGACAATATAGTACGAACTATAGGTCAGTAAGACAATACAGTAGGAAACTATAGGTCAGTAAGACAATACAGAAGGAAACTATAGGTCAGTAAGACAATACAGAAGAAAGCTATAGGTCCGTAAGACAATACAGAAGGAAACTATAGGTCAGTAAGACAATACAGTAAGCAACTATATGTCAGTAAGACAATACAGTATGCAACTATAGGTCAGTAATACTACAGTAGGAAACTATAGGTCAGTAAGACGATACAGTAAGCAACTATAGGTCAGTAAGACAATACAGTAGGAAACTATAGGTCAGTAAGACAATACAGTAGGAAACAATCTAATAAACCCAATATTTGGAAATAAATGAGAGCGCAATTGCAATTAAAAATATAGTAAATACTTTAATACATGCACAACATATATTAGACAAAATTAAAAACAAAGTTATTCTAAAAAGTCAAATTGATTATTGGTGCTTGACACCCCCCCCCCCCAGAGGGTTCCACAACCTGTAACTGATCCGGTAATTGCCTGTAAATCAATCACTGTCTCAAATGTTGGTAGCTTTTTCTACTATGTTTGAATAGAGTTCCACAGAATGATGGTTTTTTAGAAGTAAATCTGATGCTCACCGCTGCTGGAGTTCAATAGCAATAAACTTCCCAATATCTGGTGCAGCGGAGGGAGAAGGAGCATCCACCTCTCTGGATCCAAATGCCGTATGAAGAGAGGGAGAGCGGCTGTCAGCAGCGCCGCTCACAGATTGTTGTAGATAATTGTGGAGTACGGAGCACGGGCTGACAGGGACACTGTGACAGCCACTCTTTCCTCTCTTCATACGGCATTTGGATCCAGAGAGGTGGATGCTCCTTCTCCCTCTGCTGCACCAGATATTGGGAAGTTTATTGCTATTGAACTCCAGCAGCGGTGAGCATCAGATTTACTTCTAAAAAAACATCATTCTGTGGAACTCTATTCAAACATAGTAGAAAAAGCTACCAACATTTGAGACAGTGATTGATTTACAGGCAATTACCGGATCAGTTACAGGTTGTGGAACCCTCTGGGGGGGTGTCAAGCACCAATAATCAATTTGACTTTTTAGAATAACCTTTTAGAATAACTTTGTTTTTAATTTTGTCTAATATATGTTGTGCATGTATTAAAGTATTTACTATATTTTTAATTGCAATTGCGCTCTCATTTATTTCCAAATATTGTCTTTAATTAGGTGATAATCCAAATCACCTGTTGGGAGCAGCAACTACAATTATTTATTTACAAGTGTTCAATTAGACTTAAGGGAAACTTGCGCCTGATAAACAAGTGTTATTGTTTATTATTGTTTTTTATAATCTAATAAACCCTTTCACATGAGTTCTAACACTGCACAACTGCACAGTACTGCGACAATTGCATGAGAAAATTAAACATTTGCACTAAAACCTTTGGCGAATTATCACTTTTTGCGGATAATTGGATAGTGTTAGGATCTCCTGCTCTGTGCTGCCACGTCGCCATGGCAACCGGGAGGCAAGTGTTAGCGAAGTAACCTGAGCGCAGCTGATACTCCGGTCCGGGTTTTTACTGTGTAGTGGTTACAGGCTCCGTGCACGGCAGGGAATCCGGCGCTGGTTTTGTGCTCACAGTCTGTGAGGTCTGAGTGGGGCGTGGACAGCATCTACTATATAAACCATCCTCTCAGGCTAGGCAAATGCTGCTGAATCTTTGTTTGTTAGTCAGTTCCAGAGAGTTAGCTAGTACTGTGTGACTTTGTATTTACTTGTTGCTTACTGCGAATAGGCCTTGGGATTCGGTACTTCATTCTGCCAATCCGGACCTAGCAGTAAGACTGGAGTCAGTTGTTTTACCTGCTGGGGTTCTTTTGCTATTCTGTGAACCCAGCAGGTTTGCGGCTGTACTCTCAGACCTGCCTGCTTAATCCTCCCTCACTGTGCAGGGCGTCCAGGTGTCAGTTTAGTGGCAGTAAGCTGAACCTGTGCCCTGCAAGTGGGGGTTAGGATTGTGGATACTCTCCTTGTGTCTATATTTCTATCTCTGACCAAGGAGTTTATTCCCACACCCGTTGGTAACCCTTTGGGGTTTTTTCTGTTGCTCTTAGCAACATCATTTCGGGTGGTCCACATGTTAAATCACTACATCTCGCTTCATTGTCCGCTCTATTCCATCTGAGCATTCCTGACACTAGGGAGACACCCAGTTCCTGAGCCTTTGGGCTTCTCCATTCACTTTGTGTTTATTAGTTATTCCATCACCTCATGTGTATGTTATGTTATACTGTCTGTGAGTTAGTTTGCTTCGCATCCCTCTCTGTTCATACACCGGTATACTCCTGTTAGCACTGGTGTGCGTAACATATTCAACAGCCCTACTCCTGTTGAAATTTTGTGAGCATACCCCTCAAAATACTTTGCAACAGGTGGTCGATCAGGTGCAGGTCCTGACTCGACAATTTAATGAGATGTCCATTAAAATGAACACCCCGGACTTCCGGTCCTGCAGCAGCGCGGCTCTCTCTCCCTGCCAGACGCGGACTCTTGGTGAGGTGGCAGTCTCCCCTCCAGTCTCCTCTCTGCAGTCTCCTCTCTATACCCTTCTCCCCCTGACAATATAAGCTGCTGCAGTTAGTGGGGATTGCAGGGATCTGTGCAATTGGGGAGCCCTATACACCCCACAGTTAAAGGGGAGGGCTGGAGGAGATCAACTGGCACACTAACATTACAGACCTACTAAGCCTCACTTCCCTCCATCCCCAGCTGGTCAAATCCTTCCACCGAGCTGGCCAACTTCCAGATTACACTGCGGAGAAAAGGGAATATAACATCACTATTGATTCTCAGAAGCGGTGCTGTTTCTCCAGTCTGCTGCCACAAAGTGAATTACATCCACTACCCCCCTCTTGTCGCCACGTATGTGAGAGGTGAGAACGACTAATCCATTACTTACTGATTACTCTTTCGTGGGCGTGCTCATACGGCGATGCCGCTGGCCGGATTGCCATTATAATTGATATATTACACCACTGAGTATATTTGCCACGCTCTCTAAATCAACCTGCTCGCCCTCCTGCATAGATTGGCGACATCAAATTTATACCCGGTTGACACAATTACATCCCGTTGACAACTTGGCGAACTGCGCCCATCCTCAGTTTGCCTGTAGTCGACACATTTCGCAGCGTTATGTGAACTTGCACCACCAGCAGTTGTGATGTAGAATTCTGCACTCTTGCATGACCAAAGGCATACCATCCCACCTATCCGACCCTCAGGAGCTCATAATTACTACTATGGACAAATTTTTAAGTTCTTCTGCACCAAAACCACAAAGAAATAGAAGTGGAAATAAACGCAGGGAGCCGAGCCCCGTCTCTCCGCCGCTGTCTTTCAACCCTGTCGGTTTCAACCACGAAGTTGAATCATCATCTACCATGGCCCCAAAAGCTCCCCCCCGCCCCTCCTTCCTATTTGGAAATAGTGAAAGCAATCAAGGAAACCGTGGAACCGTTACTACAAGCACAGGCGGACAAATTTATGACTGCGGTATCAGACCTTAAATCAGAGCTTGGGTCTATGACTCGCAGAATCTCCGTGAATGAGAATAGGATTGGAGCCAATTTCAAAGAAATCGAAGATCTCAAGGAACAGGTCGTATCTTTAACATCTTCACACCAACATATGATGATGAAGATAGACGACCTGGAAAATCGCTCGAGTCGTAACAATCTGAGAATTGTGGGCCTTAAAGAGTCACTGAAAGGCCCTGATCTCCTAAAGTTTTTACTCTCCGACCTCCTAGGCATCCCGGAAGACCTGTCTTCGATGGAGATTGAGCGAGCTCATAGACTGGGTCCGCCACGCGACTCTAACCAAACCAGACCCCGCCCGGTTATCTTTAAATGCTTAAACTTTAAACATAAAGAACTGATGTGGTCTGCGGCGCGAAGCCGGGGCCCACTTCACTGGGATGGACAACGGCTGTTTCTCTTCCAGGATTATTCCGCAGAAGTCTCTAGAGCCAGAAGAGAAATGTCTCCATTATGCTCTCACCTAGTGAAAAGCGGTATACGATTTGCCCTACTTTATCCTGCGCGGCTGCGCATTTTCACCCCGCAAGGTCCGAAAGATTTCACTTCAGTGGACTCAGCTAAGGAATTTATGACGGAGCTGGAAGGATCCATGCGGTCACCCTCAGCCTCACACTCGTCTCCTCCAAGCAGAGACGACGATAACAGTTGAACTTGATTTCAGGTCTTAGTTCAAATTATTCGGTAGATCGATATAGTTGATGTTTCTCTTCTATTGCGGGGTGGATTTGATTTGATTTAACTGCTACCGGGTTAATTTAGTTATCACTCCATTCTCTTTATATAAGGGTCATAAAGATGTTTCTAAAGTTCATTCTAGGTATTGCCTGTTGGTTATGCTGTTATTCTCTTTTTTTTTTATTGATGTTCTACATTGCAGCGAGCCCATGCATACAGTATATACTGATGTATACTGGTGGGAACGCTCCCATATGTTGTTCTTGTCTTAACCTCTATGTTTACTTTCTTCTCTACTTTCTGACTATTTCTTTTTTCTTCTCTGCTCCTCCTTCCCTGAAGATGCTTAGCTGGTGGGGGTGGGAACAGTCTGTGTCCATGATATTCTGGATTACTTATATAAGGAGGCTTATTGTCTCAGGACCTGATAAGGCCCTTATGTGTTCTCCTACTGGTGGTATAAATGTCACAACTTAACATAATATCATGGAATGTCAGGGGTATTAATTCTCCTATTAAACGGAGACGTATCCTTACCTACTTAAATAAAATAAAAGCGGATGTCTCTATGCTTCAGGAGACACATCTGACCCCCGCTGAACACGCTAAACTCACCATGCTTAGACAAGAAGTCGTAGCTTTTTCTTCATTCACCTCTAAGGCGAGAGGGGTTGCGATCCTCATTCGTAAGGGGGTGGCCTTTGACGTACACCATCAGATTATTGACTCTCTGGGTAGATACATTGTCCTAGATATAACTTTGGAGGGCACCAGACTGACCTTGTGCAACGTTTATGCCCCAGCTGTCTATGATAAAT
Source organism: Pseudophryne corroboree (assembly GCF_028390025.1). Taxonomy (NCBI): domain Eukaryota; kingdom Metazoa; phylum Chordata; class Amphibia; order Anura; family Myobatrachidae; genus Pseudophryne; species Pseudophryne corroboree. Next base: position 255,107 of record NW_026970276.1, on the reverse strand, counting down.
CATTCTATCTAGATATAACAAATATTCTACGCCCATATTCGCATACCTCCCTTATTATTGGAGGAGATATGAATATGGTGTCCTCTCTGGTCTTGGACAAGAAGAGTGCCTCGTCTCAGAGGACCCGACTTCCCAAGATCAACCTAAGTTACATGTCTGCACAACTGGGACTGATTGATATATGGCGTCTTCATAATCCCGTAGAATTGGAATATACTTACTACTCTTCAACCCATAATTCCTTTTCACGTATTGATTATTTTTTCATTTCCACTGATCTGTCCACCAGGATCATTGAGGCAACTATCAAGCCCATATCCATCTCAGACCATGCCCCTATATCGATAGTACTACAGGGTAGACTCACTTTAGGTACTAATTCCCATTGGAGATTCCCTGCTAAAATGGCGGCTTCTCCAGACTTTAAAACTATGCTGACGACATCCTGGGAATCTTACGCACTTAATAACTCAACCCACGCGTCTGATCCTGCATTGTTTTGGCAGACAGCCAAAGCTGTCTTACGAGGAGACATAATAGCATACATGGCGAAATATAGACGAGAACAAGACGCCGCATACAGGACGGCACAGTCCGAACTCACTTCCTCATTTCAAAAGTTTAAATCCTCACCCACGCTATCTAACAAACAGAAATATAGAGACGCTAAGACTCAATTTGATCACACTCTGACACAAATGGATAATAAATTCCTTATTGCAGGGAAATATACATTTTTTCAATATGGAGATAAGCCTAGCCGAATGCTTTCCAATCTGCTTAAATCTGATAAGGGGCCCAAACATGTAACTGCTCTGAAAGACCCATCCTCTGGTATACAATCTGAAGGAAAGGCGATCACAGATATTTTTCACTCCTTTTATACCGATCTCTACTCACACAGTGACATCGAACAACCTACTAAAAACTCCTTTTGGGAAAAAATACAACTGCCTCAGATCTCCCCAGATCAGTCAGACTCTCTCATGGCCCCTGTCACTGTCACTGAAGTGACAGAGGCTATTAAAAACCTTAAACCACTGAAAACCCCGGGCCCAGATGGTTTATCCGGAGAATTCTTTAAATTGCTCTCTCCTAAAATAGTGGACTCTCTAACGGCCTTTTTTAATTCTATTTTTTCCAACCTTACTATCCCACAGTATTTCAACTCGGCCTTGCTTCGAGTTATACCCAAACCTGGTAGAGACCCGTTACTCCCGTCCTCTTATCGCCCTATCTCCTTGCTTAATGTAGACTACAAACTGTTTACTAAACTGTTGGCAGATCGCCTAAAATTTATCCTGCCTGAAATGATTCATGAAGACCAAACCGGTTTTATCTCAGGCAGACATTCTGTAACCAATATCCGTAAGGTTCAGACAGTTATACAGTCCCTGAGCGAGGTGGAGACGGGTGATCCCAACTTCCTATTGTCTTTAGACGCCGAAAAGGCGTTTGATCTGGCGTGGGACCATCTGTTTGAGACACTCCAACGCTTCGGATTTCCTGACAGATTTATAGCCGTTATACGCACTATCTATCATAATGCATCTACACAAATTTTCACAAACAGATATCTATCACGGCCCCTAATGATCCATAGGGGGACTAGACAGGGATGCCCCTTATCCCCTCTGCTTTTTGTGGCTGCATTGGAACCACTGGCCATAGCACTGAGACAATTACCAACCTTTTCGGGGATCTCGGTAGGAGAAAGAGAAGTTAAACTTGGATTATTTGCAGATGATATGATTTTATTTGTTTCCAACCCCCGTACTTCGATACCAGCTATTTTCGACACCATACACTGTTTTAGTACCTTTGCTGGCTACCGTATAAACACACATAAATCTGAATTACTCCCACTGACTAACATAAAAGACCCCCACATCTATACTGATTTCGCTTCTCAATTTACGCTGACCCCTACTAAACTAAAATACTTGGGTATTTATATCCCTTCAGAACTCTCCCGGCTGTATACATTCAATTACACTCCCATTATCCAACAAATCAAAACACGACTAGAAACCTGGAAAGATCTTAAACTTTCTCTACTAGGCAGAATAGTCGTGATAAAATCCGTTATATTCCCTAAACTGGCATATTTGCTCCAAATGCTCCCTGTCACGATTACTAAACAAGACTCCCTACTCTGCTCGCAAATATTTTCAAAATTTATATGGAAAAACGCTAAGCCTCGCATGCCCAAAGCCCGAACTTATATTAACAAACGTAAAGGTGGTCTGAGTATGCCCAATGTGACGATGTTTGCTAGAGCAGCACTATTTAAATTTGCCTCAGACTGGCTGCTCCGATCAGCTCTATCTACGAACCTGGAATTGGAAGAAGCATTGTTTTTCCCTTACTCCCCAGCAGCGTTGCTTCACACACCACTCTCCAAAATACCCCAAAAACTAAAGACTAATATTCTATTTTGGGACACTTATAGGGCCTGGATCTCCATTCATAAATTGTTCCATACTAACCCCTTTGAGTCACCGTATATTCCCTTATGGGGCAACCCTAATTTCCCCTCTTCCTTAGACAATCGACACTTTTACACGTGGAAAGGTAAAGGAATTTGTTCTATCAGGGATGTCTTTGATCCTGGTGGCCAGATGCTCTCCTTTCAGCAACTACGTGACAGATTTTCTTTGCCCCACACTAATTTCTTTATGTATCTCCAAGCGCGCCACTACATTACCTCCCTAGGTGACCCCCTGGGTAAAAAGGCCTCTCCTCAAACAATACTCGATACTCTCACGTTTTGTAGACATAACCCATTCAAAATTCGCTATCTATATAGTGACCTGATTGAGGTGTCAGCCCCCTCTTGGTCCCCTCTCTCTGCTTCATGGCGGCGGGAACTCCCGGAGGCATCCGCGATGGACGAGATGTCTAAGAACACTGAACTGGTCCTCAAAGCTCTAAAATCCGCCACACTACAGGAAATACATTTAAGAACTTTAAACAGGATGTATATAGCCCCCTCTCAAAGACAACACTTCCGCCCTGGTGAGACGGGCAGTTGCCCTAAATGTGGAGAGAGTGGAGCATCCCTCACGCACAATTTTTGGTTATGTAGGAAAATCAAACGGTTCTGGCGTAAGTTTCTCCAATATCTATCCCGTTTACTTAAATTACCCCTTCCAGAAGAGGTGGGCCCGTTGCTGTTCGCGGACTCCTCATCCTGGTTGTCGCAGTTTGACCTTGCCTCTATGATCCCGCTACTGACTGTGATGGTCACGGTGGCGAAACAGGTGATACTGAGACACTGGATATATAAAACTGCTCCATCAATGGGAGAATGGGAATCTGCCTTACTAGATATACTGTTTTGTGAGAGGCGAATGGCCACTTTTCAAATTGAAAATGGAGTGAAGCTTTTCCACAAAAAATGGGGAACCTATATAGAGACTTTGCCCCTAGACAGGCGTGAATGTATCTGGAAGGTATTCCGCGACACTACATGGTATTGGACTAGTCGGATAGTGGGAACCATTACTTGACCACAGGTGGGATGAAAGATGAATTTAAATGAGATGCCTAGTTTACAGCGTAGACACTCCTCATTAGGGATTAACATGGTATAATATTCACTCCAAACCCATGAGCTACTCTCCTTGCCCAGAATAAGGATTTGACCCCCCCCCCCCCCCCCACCCGGCAACGAACGCTAACCATTTATGGTACCTCGGTACTAATGCTTTCTCTTTGCTCTCTAACATATCCTTTTCTCCTTTATTTCCTTTCTTTTTTCTTTCTTCCTTTCTCTTTCCTATCCCTACTTTCCCTCAACTGATGTGATATTTAACTCATTTGTTTGGTATGTTTCTTATTATTGGAGGAGGGGGTGCACGCGTGTTAAACGCCCTCCCACCCCCCCCCCCCCCCTCCTGGTACTACTACTACCATTATTACTAGACAGCTGAGTTTGCATTATTTGATGTGAATTGCATCTATTTTTCTTCCCTTACAAAGAAAAACAAAAAACTGTACAGCCTTCAATCCTCTGTATTTTATTCATACTGGAATTTGACTGTATGTCACTGCTGAATAACCTTGTACTTTAAAATCTGACAATGTATGTTGTGACTTTGTGGCTGTCTAATAAAGAAATATATTTAAAAAAAAAAAAAAATGAACACCCCGCAGGCGGAGCTCCCACAGCAACAGCGGCAAGTTCAGGGGTTAAGGAGCCGAAAGTAAATTTCCTGGATTGTTTTTCTGGAGATCGCACGCAGTTCTTCTGTTGCAAGGAGAGCTGTAAGCTATATTTCAGGCTTAGGCCGCAGTCTTCTGGGTCGGAGATTCAGCGGGTGGGCATGGTGATTTCCTTGCTACAAGGAGACCCACAGGTCTGGGCATATGGGTTGCAGCCTGACTTTCCGTCGCTTAAAAATGTGGATGCTTTTTTTACGGCACTGGGCATTTTGTATGATGACCCTGACAAGATGGCTTCAGCCGAGGCTCAGATTACGGTCCTTAAGCAAGGGCGACGGCCAGCTGAGGTTTATAGTACGGAGTTTCGGAGGTTGGCTCATGATACCCAGTGGAATGACCCAGCCCTGAGAAACCAGTACCGAAGGGGCCTTTCTGACCAGATAAAGGACCAACTGGTACAATATCCCTCGCCTGATAGCTTGGATCAGCTCATGCAGTTATCCATCCGGGTGGATAGACGGCTGAGAGAGCATAGGCTTGAAAGGGAGACGTCAGTTTCCTTTTTTCCCAAGGGAACCTCAGACTCTGAGGAATATTCCGAGGAGCCTATGCAGATTGGGGCGTGAGAAGACGCGGAGGAGACAGCAGGGTTTGTGTTTGTACTGTGGGAATAAAGGTCATGTTGTAGTATCATGCCCAGAAAAGCCGGAAAACTTCAGGGCCTGAGGGTGATGGGAAATATCCTGTCAGGCCAGAAGTCAGAATTTCCCAAAAAGACTTTTCTCATTCCGGTGACTTTGGAGATCCTCGGTCAAACTGTCAAGACTGAGGCCTTTGTTGACAGTGGGGCCGATGGGGTTTTCATGGACCGTCAATTCGCCCTGGAACACTCTGTTCCCTCAGTACCTTTGGCATCAGAGATTGAGATCTGTGGGTTAAACGGGGAACCATTATCCCAGGGTAAAATTACCTCCTGCACCAGCCAAATTCCTTTGTTTATTGGAGCCACACACTCTGAAAAATTGTCTTTCTATGTGACTGTCTGTTCTTTTGCCCCATTGGTTTTGGGGTTACCCTGGTTAAGGGCCCATAACCCTCAATTTGACTGGGTCTCTGGGGAGATTCTTAGTTGGGGTAGTGATTGTTTCAGGAGTTGCTCGAGCCTTCCAGTCAGGCTCTCGCAGCTAAGATTGCCAGGATGTTATGCAGATTTTGCGGATGTGTTCTCCAAAAAAGTTGCGGAGGTACTACCTCCCCATCGCCCCTATGACTGTGCCATTGATTTGTTGCCAAATGCTAAGCTTCCCAAGAGCAGGTTGTACTCCCTGTCACGTCCTGAGACTCAGGCTATGGCAGAGTAATTTCAGGAGAACCTGGCTAAGGGATTTATCAGACCCTCACAGTCCCCAGTTGGGTCGGGGTTCTTCTTTGTGGGTAAAAAGGACGGTTCATTGCGACCCTGCATCGACTTCAGGGAATTGAACCGTATTACGATTAAAAACTCGTACCCACTGCCTCTCATTTCGGTTTTGTTTGACCAGCTTCGTACTGCCACCATTTTTTCTAAGATTGACCTATGCGGTGCTTACAATCTAATCCGAATAAGAGAGGGGGATGAATGGAAGACTGCCTTTAATACCCACTCAGGGCATTATGAATATTTGGTGATGCCTTTTGGGCTCTCTAATGCCCCGGCAGTCTTCCAGGAATTCATGAACGATGTGCTCAGGGAATATTTGGATAGATTCTTAGTTGCTTATCTAGATGACATCCTAATCTTCTCCCATTCCCTGGAGGAACATTGGAAGCATGTACGCTTAGTCGTCCAGAAACTCAGAGACCACCAGCTTGGGGCGAAGCTGGAGAAGTGCGAATTTGAAGTCCAGCAAATCGCATTTCTAGGGTATATTATCTCCTCAGAAGGTTTCCAAATGGAGGGTTCTAAGGTATAGGCAGTCCTGGATTGGGTCAGCCCACTAGTTTGAAGGCGCTTCAGCGTTTTCTGGGCTTTGCGAATTTTTATAGACGGTTTATCGCTGGATTTTCGTCTATACTGGCCCCCTTGGTGGCACTCACTAAGAAAGGGGCGTATGTTGCTCACTGGTCTTGTGAGGCCAAAGCGGCCTTTGCCCGTCTCAAAAGGGCATTTCTCTCGGCCAAGGTGCTGCGACACCCAGATCCAGAGCATCCTTTTGTGGTGGAAGTGGATGCCTCTGAGATAGGTATTGGGGCAGTGCTCTCTCAGATGGGGGTGTCTGATAATCACCTTCATCCCTGTGCTTACTTTTCCAAAAATTTTCGTCTGCCGAGATGAATTATGATGTGGGTAACCGGGAATTGTTGGCTATAAAGGATGCACTCGGGGAGTGGAGACACTGACTTGAGGGGGCTAAGTTTATGGTCTCAATTCTCACCGACCATAAGAATCTGGCATATTTAGAGTCAGCGAAGCGGCTCAATGCCAGGCAGGCATGATGGGCTTTGTTTTTTGCTTGCTTTAATTTTTTTTATAACATATCGCCCTGGGTCAAAAAACATCAAGACTGATGCGCTCTCGCAGAGTTTTGCTCCATTCCAAGAGACCACCGAGGAGCCATTGCCCATTGTGTCTCCATCATGTATTAAAGTGGGTATTACCCAGGACCTCTTGTCATTAGTCCTTAGAGCACAGGAGCAGGCTCCTCCAGACCTTCCGGTAGGTCTCTTGTTTGTGCCTCCTAGGTTAAGACAGCGAGTGTTCCTGGAATTCCATGCCAAGAGGTCGGCAGGGCATCCGGGTATTGCCAGAACTCGGGAGTTGCTGTCTAGGGCGGTGTGGTGGCCCTCGGTGGCTAGGGATGTGGATCAGTGGGTTCGGGCATGTGACGTTTGTGCCCGAAATAAAACTCCTAGAGGGGTTCCTGTCGGCCCATTACATCCACTCTCTATTCCATCTAAGCCATGGACCCACATTTCCATGGATTTTGTGGTGGACTTGCCCAAATCCTCGGGGATGACAGCCATTTGGGTTGTCGCTGACAGGTTTTCGAAGATGGCGCATTTCGTTCTACTGGTTGGGTTGCCATCGGCCAGACGCCTGTCTGAGTTATTTATGCAGCATGTTGTGCGCCTCCACGGGTTGCCACTTGATGTGGTCTCTGACCGTGGATCCCAGTTTGTGGCCAAATTCTGGAGGACATTTTGTTCTGATCTCCAGATTTCTGTGAGCTTGTCGTCAGGCTACCATCCACCGTCTAATGGGCAGACTGAGAGGGTGAACCAGTCCTTGGATCAGTTCCTCAGATGTTATGTCTCCAAGTGTCATACTGACTGGGTTGCTCATCTGTCCATGGCGGAGTTTGCCTATAACAACGCGGCTCACTATGCTACAGGGATCTCTCCCTTCCTTTGTGTGTGGGCATCATCCTAAGGCCAATTCTTTTGACCCCCTGGATTCCACGCCTGGTGGTTCCTCTGTGGTTTCGGCCCTTAGAGGTATTTGGCGGAAAGTGAAGAAAGCCCTTGTGTCTGTGTCATTAGTGACCAAAAGGGTTTTTTGATAAGCGGAGAAGACCCTGGAGCTTCAAATTAGGAGACTTCGTCTGGTTGTCCACCAAGAATTTGAAGTTAAGACAGCCATCTCGTAAGTTAGGCCCCCGGTTCATCGGCCCTTATAAGATCACCAGGGTTATCAATCCGGTGGCATTTCAGTTAGATCTGCCCCGTTCATTGGGTATCAATAAAACATTTCATTGTTCCCTTTTAAAACTGGCGGTTAGTAATCCTTCTTCCAGTGGAAGACCTTCTCCTCTTCTGATACGGGGTCAGAGGGAGTTTGTGGTTGAAAGGGTTCTTGACTCCAAGATGGTTCGGGGTCGGCTGTCATTTTTGGTGCACTGGAAGGGGTATGGCCCGGAGGAGCGGTCGTGGGTGCGCAGTTGTGATCTTCATGCCCCCAGACTGATACGCTCTTTCTTCTCGCAGTTCCCCGATAAACCTGGTGGTAGGTGTTCTTTGACCCCTCGTCAGAGGAGGGGTACTGTTAGGATCTCCTGCTCTGTGCTGCCACGTCGCCATGGCAACCGGGAGGCAAGTGTTAGCGAAGTAACCTGAGCGCACCTGATACTCTGGTCCGGGTTTTTACTGTGTAGTGGTTACAGGCTCTGTGCACGGCAGGGAATCCGGCGCTGGTTTTGTGCTCACAGTCTGTGAGGTCTGAGTGGGGCGTGGACAGCACCTGCTATATAAACCATCCTCTCAGGCTAGGCAAATGCTGCTGAATCTTTGTTTGTTAGTCAGTTCCAGAGAGTTAGCTAGTACTGTGTGACTTTGTATTTACTTGTTGCTTACTGCGAATAGGCCTTGGGATTCGGTACTTCATTCTGCCAATCCGGACCTAACAGTAAGACTGGAGTCAGTTGTTTAACCTGCTGGGGTTCTCTTGCTATTCTGTGAACCTAGCAGGTTTGCGGCTGTACTCTCAGACCTGCTTGCTTAATCCTCCCTCACTGTGCAGGGCGTCCAGGTGTCAGCTTAGTGGCAGTAAGCTGAACCTGTGCCCTGCAAGTGGGGGTTAGGATTGTGGATACTCTCATTGTGTCTATATTTCTATCTCTGACCAAGGAGTTTATTCCCACACCCGTTGGTAACCCTTTGGGGTTTTTTCTGTTGCTCTTAGCAACAACATTTCGGGTGCTCCACATGTTAAATCACTACATCGCGCTTCATTGTCCGCTCTATTCCATCTGAGCATTCCTGACACTAGGGAGACACCCAGTTCCTGAGCCTTTGGGCTTCTCCATTCACTTTGTGTTTATTAGTTATTCCATCACCTCCTGTGTATGTTATGTTATACTGTCTGTGAGTTCGTTTGCTTCGCATCCCTCTCTGTTCATACACCGGTATACTCCTGTTAGCACTGGTGTGCGTAACAGATAGGGAGTTTTTATGATCAACTGAATTCCCCCCATGAAGTGTTTATACATATGACGTTACATTGCGATTACAGCTGGAGGAAACTCTGCCACAATAGAATATAACGTGTAATTTAGCCAGCCCTGGTATGAATAAGATTTATTGAGTGTAATTTATTACTGAACAGGATTACCAACACTGAATCAATTAACACCCAATATAATATACATGCTGATTTCTAACAACAAACACACTTGGATTTTTTTTTATTACTTTATTCACCTCTTTATATACTTATCTTTCTGTTTAATGTATCACTGATTTATCTTACATACTTTACTGTACTAAATAAAGGTTATATATTATTTATTAGTGCGCAAACAGCAGAACACTTTCTCTTTGGTGTTTTATTATAGCAATGTCCATGTCACCTCTAGTAATTCCACATGAGCGTCCATGTCACCACTAGTAATCCCACATGAGCGCTCATGTCACATCTAGTAATCCCACATGAGCGCCCATGTCACCTCTAGTAATCCCACATGAGCATCCATGTCACCTCTAGTAATCCCACATGAGCATCCGTGTCACCTCTAGTAATCCCACACGAGCATCCGTGTCACCTCTAGTAATCCCACATGAGCATCCGTGTCACCTCTAGTAATCCCACATGAGCATCCGTGTCACCTCTAGTAATCCCACACGAGCGTCCATGTCACCTCTAGTAATTCCACATGAAAGTCCGTGTCACCTCTAGTAATCCCACATGAGCGTCCGTGTCACCTCTAGTAATCCCACATGAGCGTCCATGTCACCTCTAGTAATCCCACATGAGCGTCCATTTCACCTCTAGTAATCCCACATCAGCGTCCATGTCACCTCTAGTAATCCCACATGAGCGTCCATGTCACCTCTAGTAATCCCACATGAGCTTTCAGCGTTGATCAAGCTCCAGTCCAAGCATTTTAGTCTTTTTTTTTTTTAAACATTAAAGCAAACCCAGCACTATAGTACGAGTTACAGTGTTATCAATTGTACCCTATGACATCCTGGGTCTTGTCTACTCATTTTATAATTATTTGCCAATTTGAGTTTCCATAATGTATTTTATTTCCAGCAGATGGACACACAAGCAGGAATATCTCAGAAGGACATCTAATGTTATCCCCGGATTGTGACATAAAAGATAATGACAGAATACAGGATTCTCCAGGAGATAACCCCTTTACCCCAATTATACATCCAGCTCTATCAGCTGGTCCCTCTGATCCTGGGAAATGTTCTCCTGATCACTCTGATGTTGGTGCATCTGTTACAGCTCTGACAGTAGATTCAGTATTTACCTGTTCAATAGATTCCAAATGTTTTACGCAGCCCACAAAGCTTATTACCCATCAGCCTGCTAAGACAGGTGAGAGGCAATTTCCATGTTCTGAGCGTGAGAAATGTTTTACATGCAAATCAGCTCTTGTTTCACATCAGAGAAGTCACACAGGTGAGAAGCCATTTCCATGTTCTGAGTGTGGCAAATTTTTTACACGGAAATCAAATCTTGTTACACATCAGAGAAGTCACACAGGTGAGAAGCCATTTCCATGTTCTGAGTGTGAGGAATGTTTTACATGCAAATCAGCTCTTGTTTCACATCAGAGAAGTCACACAGGTGAGAAGCCATTTCCATGTTCTGAGTGTGGCAAATTTTTTACACGGAAATCAAATCTTGTTACACATCAGAGAAGTCACACAGGTGAGAAGCCATTTCCATGTTCTGAGTGTGAGGAATGTTTTACACTGAAATCAAATCTTGTTAAACATCAGAGAAGTCACACAGGTGAGAGACCATTTGCATGCTCAGAGTGTGGGAAATGTTTTTTAAATAAATCAAATCTTGTTGCGCATCAGAGAACTCACACAGGTGAGAGGCCATTTGCATGCTCAGAGTGTGGGAAATGTTTTTCAAGTAAATCACATCTTGTTAGACATCAGAGAACTCACACAGTTGAGATGCCATTTGCATGCTCAGAGTGTGGGAAATGTTTTACACAGAGCTCAAATATGATTAAACATCAGAGAACTCATACAGGTGAGAAGCCATTTTCCTGTTCTGAGTGTGGAAAATGTTTTTTACGTAAAGTGTTTTGTTAAACATCAGAGAAGTCACACAGGTGAAAAGCTGTTTTCATGCTCTGAATGTGGGAAATGTTTTTTAAATAAATCGAATCTTATTACACATCAGAGAAGTCACACAGGTGAGAAGCCATTTTCCTGTTCTGAGTGTGGGAAATATTTTTTTAGTAAAGCACATCTAGTTTCACATCAGAGAAGTCACACAGGTGAGAAGCCATTTTTCTGTTCTGAGTGTGGGAAATATTTTTTTCGTAAAGCACATCTAGTTACACATCAGAGAAGTCACACAGGTGAGAAGCCATTTTCATGTTCTGAGTGTGAGAAATGTTTTACACTGAAATCAAATCTTGTTAAACATCAGAGAAGTCACACAGGTGAGAAGCCATTTCCATGTTCGGAGTGTCGGAAATGTTTTACACAGAAATCACAACTTGTTACACACCAGAGAAGACACACAGGTGAGAAGCCATTTTAATCTTCTGGAGTATACTTATCATTGCCATGCATTGTTTTTCAAGGTTCTTATCCTAGTGTGGGAAATGTTTTTTAAATAAATTAAATCTTGTTACACATCAGAGAACTCACACAGGTGAGAGGCCTTTTGCATGCTCAGAGTGTGGGAAATGTTTTTCAAGTAAATCACATCTTGTTAGACATCAGAGAACTCACACAGTTTAAATGCCATTTGCATGCTCATGAGTGTGGGAAATGTTTTACACAGAGCTCAAATATGATTAAAAATCAGAGAACTCATACAGGTGAGAAGCCATTTCCATGTTCTGAGTGTGGGAAATGTTTTTTAAGTAAAGCCCATCTTGTTAAACATCAGAGAACTCACAGGTGAGAAGCCGTTTCCATTCCCTGAGTGTGGGAAATAAATCAGATCTTGTTAAACACATTAGACATTACCCAAGTGAGGAACCATTTTAATCTTCTTGAGTATAATCATCATTGCCATGCATTGTTCCTCAAGGATCAATCCTATCTCCTATACTTTTTGCAATATACATGCTACCACTTGTAGAAATAATCAGACGTCATGACCTGGCCTACCACTTCTATGCAGATGACTTGTCTTTTGCTCCATGTACTGAGAACCCAACACCAATACTAAATGGGATGGTAATGCTATCCCGGTGGACAGAATGCTGGCTGTCAATATACCAACAGTGGAATACCAGCAGTGGGGTGAGTGCAAAGAGTTCCCTTGCGGGCTCCCTGTTCTCGCTATGCTGCAGGCGCAGTGGCTCATTGTGTTCACCACAGGTATTATTCCCACTCTATGGGTGTCATAGACACCCACGAGTGAGAATAGCTGTGGTGAGTGCTGTTGGCATTCCCGGCTGTCGGGAATTCTGAATGTCGGGATATTAACTACATCCCATCCTAAATGGTTGTCTAGCTGAGCTCCAGGGGTGGATGATGCCAGTTGGCTGTGACTCAGTCTTAGTGATACGTAATAGAAGTTCACAAACAAAGGACAAGACTACAGCTTTACCAACCATCATGACTTATGCTTTGGGGTTCAGAGTGACAAAATGCTGACTGCGGAAACTTTGTGTGGTCCTGGATTGTGGCTGACACAGACATCGGGTATCCGCCACATTCAAATCTTCGTTCTTCCATCTGAGGACCATAGCCAGAATCGAGCTCTTGATTCCCTCAGAAGACCTGCCTACAGCCATACATGCATTTGTATCCTCTCACACAGACTACTGCAATGTCCTCTACCTGGGTCTCCCAGCAAAAGAATTACACCGCTTGTAGCTTGTACAGAATGCAGCAGCCAGTCTGTTACCTAACACCCATTCTCTACTCCCTCCACCGGCTGCCTGTAAGATGGAAAATCTATTTAATAATCGGCTAACTGACCTTCCCAGCCCAACATTACATGGTCCAAGGTACCAGAAGCTCCTTACTGCCTCACTTGTTTATTTCTGCAGAGAAAGGACTGTTACCAGCAGTACCAGGAAACTCCCATAATGCATTTGGGGGTCAAAATTTTATCTTTGTAGCCCTGGCCATGGAACTTGCTGCCTCGCACAGTCCAAGAGGCCTCCACCCTAGAGCCCTTCACAAGCAGGCTGATGACTGACCTGTTACTCATTTCATTAATGCTCCTGTAGTTCTTACATATATCCCACATGCTTAGTTCTTTGTTCTGTTGTTTATTTTGTAACTTGTGCTTTGTGTGATTGTGTAATGCCAGTTTGTGCTATCTATATTGCTGCACGACAATATGGCGGCCATAGGAATGTGTTTCCACTTCTAGTTTCCCATTCTTATCTCATCTGATCATCTTAATCAGGAGTGTTGTGGGATACAAGATCCTATATATATATATGTATATATATATATACATTACCATGTGCATTAGAGTCACCCGGGTTCCATCTGCGGTGGTTTGTTGTATGTTACATCTATATGGTGCGGATACTCTGTATGATTTCATAATAAAAGCTTTTGTTTGCAGCTAATTATTGCATTATAGCTTTTTTTGTCTGTTTTATATTCCCGTCTGAGTAATTCCGCCCTTATATGTCTAATCCCGGAGTGGACCCCAGAAGATTATAAGTAACATCTATGAGTTTCCATCATTCTGTTTTGTATAAGCATACGTGTAAGAGCTTGTATGGCGGTCACTGTCCGTCACATTCAGGTGGTAGAATGGAAGTGGGACTATCTGGACTGTGAGAGGGACGTGGACACTATCCTGCTATTACTGTTTGGACACGTGGGGTGTGAATCCTCCCTACAATATTACACTATTGTGTTCTTTATCTGTGTATGAAATACAAATTGCTCCCACGTCTGCATCTTGCAGGCTATTATATAAGCCCCTATAGCTGTTATAGATACATATAATTATGTGTAAGACTGAATACTGTATCTGCACTGTGTGTGACGCCCAAGCTATACGCCATATGTAATTATGGAAAGATAATAATCATTAGAGGCTATTACAGATGTGTTCTCATACAGCCAGCCTCAATATACCACACAGTGGGAGAAGCCTGGCGTGAGTGAGATGACAGGTCTCGTACAACTCTGCTGGTATCAGGTGACTTATGCAGAGTAGAGCCGCACCAGGAGACTCTGCTGAGTAATGTGACACTTGTATATCTGTGTGCGACTGAGTCTCTAGGGGAATCAGATTAGCTGCAGGATGGATTTGCTCTGTGACTCCGCTGCACTTTATGGAGGCGGGGATCTTGCTGAAAAAAAGTGATCTCTGGCCGACAGGTATTGGGCACTTTTAGGCGAATTCGGCATGCCGGGTGAAGGGGGTGAATCAGGCTAATTGGATCCCCCTATATACGTAGCACAGCAGAAGTCGCACACAGATATACATGTCAGCACAGTCCCCTATGGGGTCCTGGCCGCGTCACGTTCATGTTGGTGCAGCAATCGGATATAAGAGGTGCACAATCCTCTCAGGTGTAAAGAACTCAGAGACCGGCTTCACTCTCCCTTCCAAATAAAGCTACAAAGTCTAAATCCCCAAATCCCAGTATATAGAAAGGACAGTTCTATAATCTAGTATGTGTATCAGCCACAGTCACTATAATATGGTCGGTACACGGGGGCTTATTGGGATAATCATTACACCCACTTACATATCACATGACCTACTGCTTACATGTCACATGACCTACTGCTTACATGGCTGCTGCTGATGTGTACTAGAGATGGAGCCTCCATTATCTTGGCTCTTTGTGTGACTAAGCGCACCTAGTCACTGTGAGCGTCTCCGTCTGGATGGGATATGCACCTGGACGGAGATGCGCCACATTCACTTGAATGGAGAGTGCCTCCATCCGCGCTCCTGGGCAGAGTCAGTCTGAATGGGAGCGTCTCTGTGTACTCCTGGCGTGACTAGGTGGATGGATCGCGTAGTCACGCCTGGGCCAGCTAAGATAACACTGGCTCCATCTGTATGTTACTATTCTAACCCAGGATATCTAATTCCTAATTTGGGTTTAGATTTGTTTTCCTTTCCAGGAAGGGAGATTCAAAAATATTGCAGTGTTTAAATATTGCAACTTCTTTACACTCTAAGCCTAAAGAACTACTTTTATCTCAAAATAACCATGTACCAAAAATTGATTTTCTTCATTGCACTCCATAGTTATTTCACTAAAACAATAACATCCTTCATTCTCCCTGAAAATTAGCCCTCTGAACACATTGCCACCTCAATTATCCACTCCCCTCATATTAACACTCCTGAGATTTTAACTTATCTTTCTACTTTGACAACAACATCCACAACCGGTCACCATAAAAAAAAATCATAAATCTCCAACAACTGTATTTATCTCTCCTACTTCTATTAGCTGGTGACATTTTACCAAATCTGGGACCCAACCACTTGTCCCACTCTCATTCACCTGATTCACAGCAATATGCAAACCCAGCCAACCTCATAAACACATGTCTCCCAATACCCTCCAAATCACTAAAATGTGCCTTATGGAATGCCTGCTCTGTAAGTAACATTAACATCCATACATGACCATTTCATAATTTATCAATTTCAACCTGATGGCTATAACAGAAATGTGGCTTATACAATCAGACATGGCATCCCCTGCAGCACTGTCACATGGTGGTTTCTACTTCACACACCTCCAGGCCTGATAACAGTAAAGGAGGCGGGGATGGATTATTACTTTTCCAATCTTTCACTATACACAGTTCTATCACAGGTTCCATCACTCACTTTCACATAATTTGAAGTGCATTCCTTCAAAATTTACACTCCTTTTTCTCTGTATGATGCAGCTATCTGTCATCCACCTGGGCAGCCCAAACAATTTCTGGAAGATTTTTCTGCCTGGCCCCCTCACTTCCTATCCTCTAACATCTCCACTATCATCATGGGTGATTTCAATATTGCTATTGATAATATGAAATCTGCCTCTCATGCCTTCAAACTACTCTCTAACCTCCTCTCTTGGCTCTTCCCAATGGACTGACTCCACTACTCATCAGAAGGGCATTGTCTTGATCCAGTATTCACCAGACGGTATCCGGACTCCAGGTCGACAGCACAAAGGTCGACACACTTTAGGTCGACACCAATTGGTCTACACACATTAGGTCGACAGGGTCAAAAGGTCGACAGGAACAAGGTCGACATGGAAAAAGGTCGACATGATTTTTGCATGATTTTTTTTCTTTTTTTGAACCTTTTCATACTTAACGATCCACGTGGACTACGATTGGAACGGTAAAGTGTGCCGAGCGAAGCGGTAGCGGAGCGAAGGCACCATGCCCGAAGCATGGCGAGCGAAGCGAGCCATGCGAGGGGACGCGGTGCACTAATTCGGGTTCCCGGTCACTCTACGAAGAAAACGACACCAAAAAAACATAAAAAACTCATGTCGACCTTTTTCCATGTCGACCTTGTTCCTGTCGACCTTTTGACCCTGTCGACCTTTTGACCCTGTCGACCTAATGTGTGTCGACCAATTGGTGTCGACCTAAAGTGTGTCGACCTTTGTGCTGTCGACCCTGAGTCCCAGACCCCACCAGACTGCTCACTTTCTGAATTCACCAACACTCCTTTCCCTCTCTCAGATTACATTCCTGGGCCTGAGTCAGATCCTGATGCAGATGTACTAAAATCGCTATGAAGTGATATTAGTACATCTGCGCATGCGCCAGTACACGCAATTGTAACGTCCTAAACGGCTTTCTCTTCAGAATGCAGTTTAATACCTGGAGGGGGTGAGAATAGGGCATTGACACCCCATTTAAGAGTGTGCAGTCCAGATAACGGAGGCATTTCTGGACCATTGCTGGGGCGGGTCGCGGTGGTAGCGTGACATCACGCAGCAGCTGTGACCCTTAACATGGCAGGTAGCCATCTGCCTTTGCAGACATGAAACACGCAAAAACACTGGCACCATGCAATGCTTTCGCATGTCTGCGGGGGGGTGGGGGGGGGAGCTAGATCTGGCATGCGTGGCAAGAACTGTCCACCTCTCTGCAACAACTGCTCTCACTTTTTTCTGTATTTACTTCTCCTGAGACTGCTGTATCACACCTGAACCAGACTCTAGAAATAGCCCTTAGCCAAGTGGCTCCTGCAACCCATCACACTGCACATAGGCCTAGATGTCGATTGTGGCACTCTAAATTAACAAGACACCTACAAAAACTCTCACGGAAAGCTGAACGTCAGTGGTGTAAATATCGTATTCCTAGCGACTTTCTCACATAGAAGACTGTCTACCACTCTTATCGTAAGTGCCCTGGACTCTGCCAAACAAAC
Source organism: Pseudophryne corroboree (assembly GCF_028390025.1). NCBI lineage: Eukaryota > Metazoa > Chordata > Amphibia > Anura > Myobatrachidae > Pseudophryne > Pseudophryne corroboree. The sequence goes on along the minus strand of NW_026970276.1, from coordinate 237,640 downwards.
ATATTTCCAAACTTTCATCTCTGCTCAAGCCTCTAACCCCAAATGACTTTTAAAAACAATTATATCACTTCTGAAACCTCCCTCACTCAACCCACCAGACACTATCAAGGTGCAAGATCTTGCTCCTACTTCAAGGACTAGATTGATAAGATCCAATATGAAATGGTATGCTTTTCCTAAGCCAGTGACCTGCTCAATTCTCTATCTGGCAACTCTGGCACTCTCCTTATTTGATCCCACAAATGAAGGTGAAGTGTTAACACTCTTCTCATCCTGCTTCTCTACTACCTCTCCTCTTGAGCCTATACCCTAACAAGTAAGTAAATCTCTGTCTCCTGTGCTCATCCCAACCTTAACTAACATCTGTAATCTCTCTCTCTCTCTCTACTGGTATCTTTCATTCACTGTTCAAGCATGCACTGATTACTCCCATTCTAAAAAAACAAAATTCTGACCCTAACTCTCTCTCAAACTACCGTCCCATCTCTCAGCTCCCATGCCTCTCTCTACTTGAGAGACTTGCCTACACTCGCCTCACACTTTCTTAAATCACACAATTTATTTGACCCACTTCAGTCAGGCTTTCGTTCCCAACACTCCACAGAGACAGCACTGAGGAAAGTAGTGAATGATCTAGTCACTGCGAAGTCCAAAGGTCATTACTCACTTCTTATTCTTCTAGATCTCTCTGCTGTTTTTGACACTGTTGACCATTTTTTTCTCATACAAACACTACAATCCCTAGGTCTTCAAGACACTCTCCTCTCTTGGTTCCTATCCTACCTATTTAATCGCTTCTTCAGTGTTTGCTTCTCTGAATCCACCATCTCTTTGTTACCTCTTTCAGTTGGAGTACCAACTGAATCTCAATCTATACCCCATCTCTTGGGAAACTAATCAGCTCTTTTGAATTTCAGTATCATCTGTATGCAGATGATACTCAAATCTACCTATCCTCCCCAGATTTGTCACCATCTGTATTGGGCCGTGTCACTGAGTGCCTTTCTGCTGTTTCATCTTGGATGTAATCTCGCACCTCAAACTTAATATTTCCAAAACAGAATTACTTATACTTCCACCGGCCAATAGTATTTACCAACCTGATATCTTTTTTTTTTTTATAAACTTTTTATTGAGACATCATTGAAATCGCATTATACATTGTAGATGTACAAAGTGTGCACAATACAATATTATAAGAGGATTACAGTTAGAGGTTATATAGCAATTTCACATATAGCATACCACATGGACTTTTGCATTAAAAGCAAGTGATCTGTATCTATAGGGGGAGCCGCCACAGTTGTCCATTCCTAAACCAAAGATAGAGGCTGATCCTGCGCAGCCATTCTAGTTAAATACCACGTAGTGTTCTTGAGGCTGTCATGGACGTGTAGCCGTGTAGTGGGGGGCAGAGTGGATATATAAGATTCCCAGAGATTGAAGAACTTGGCTACCTGGTTACCTCTGTCAACAATAGCCTCCACCCAGTCCATCCTGAATATATGGTGAAGTTTACTCAAAAATAATGGTATCTGTGGTGGCGTGCTATCCAACCACCCCTGTAAAATAGTTTTTTTCCTGGCCGCACTAAGGGCTATCAGTAGTTTTCTACATTCCGGTGGCATGCGAAGAGTGGGATCAATGATACCCAGAACTGCCCATTCAGGAGTAAAGGGCACATAGGTTATTAAATTAGCCTCCGCATACCTCCTAATGAGATGCCAAAAATATTGTACAATCGGACATGCCCACAAACAATGATATGTGTCAGCCTCACTCTGGTGGCATCTTGGGCAAGAGTGTGTTTCCGACATTCTCATATGGTAACGACGTAGCAGGGATAGATAAGTGTTATGATACACATTAAGAAATAATTCAGTGTACATGCTTGCTGGGAGGACCTTTCGGGAGTATAGTAGTGCTTTTTCCATTGTTGGTATGGTCAATCCAGGAAAATGAGTCAACAATTTGGACATGCCACCCGTCACAGTAGCGTGATCTAATATTGTCCTCAAAAAAGTGTAATGTATGGATATGGCCTTGTGTTTCAGTACTGGGTGCTGTAGGAGGCTGTCTAGAGGGTTAGTCGAATCCCCCTCCGCAAAATGTGTAAGGATATGCCTAACGTAAAATTGTGTTTGCATAAATGGAAGGGGGGACGAGACCACCACATCATGTTTCGTTGAAACCTCTGAGAAGGTGAGCAGACGGTGGTCCTCCACCGATACCAATGACCGAATCGATATTATACCAGCCTCCCCCCATGTTATAAAGGGCTGGGCAGCCATGCCATCCAGAAAATCTGGGTTTTTAATTACGGCAAGTGTAGGGAGTAGTATTGATTCAATTTCGCGTTGTGGCGCAATATATGCCACATTTTCCTAGTAGACCACAGAAGTGGGTTAGACAGTCCGGGATCTCCCAATCGTGTTGATGAAGAAAACAAGTCAGACCCACATGTGCCAAAAAATTCTGTTCGAAGGATGTGTTTGTATATACAGAGCTATTTTGCAGCCAATCTCTCAAGTGTCTCAGAAGCGCAGCATGGTTATAAACAACAACATCCTTTAAAGTTAATACCGCCATTGGATTTGGGTTGAGCAAGTTTATGCAAAGCAATACGTGCCCGGCCACCCTTCCATATAAAGGTTCTGATTAGCTTGTTAATCGTTTGGACGTCCAGTTTGGTCAGCAGTACGGGAAGTGTTTGCAGTGGATATAATATGCGCGGTATAGCCATTTTTAGCAGGTTAGCCCTGCCTAGATATGACAGTGGAAGACGTTCCCATCCCTTGATATCGTCAGTTAGAGTATGTATGGCCTTACTGACATTGAGTTTGTAAAGTTCATACAGATAGCGTGGCACCATAACCCCCAAATATTTAATATGAGTGGACACCCAATGCAAGGGAAAGTGTGAGGACCAACTCGGACATGTCACTACCATATAACAATAGCGCTTTAGATTTGTCCATATTGATACTAAAACCTGAAATGTGGCCAAATGATTGGATCATGTCAAGGATCAAGTCAAGGGAAGGCTCAGGGTCAGATATATACAGAAGGATATCGTCCGCAAAAGTAGACAGCTTAATTTCCTGTCCACCCGCCTTTATACCCCGAAAATCTGACCAATCTTGCAGTGTCCTAAGCAACGGATCGAGGGCCAGATTAAATAGCAGCGGCAACAGAGGGCATCCCTGACGGGTACCCCTTTCCAACAGGAACCGTTGGCCCCTGATTCCATTTATCAATAAAGAGGCAGATGGTCTGTCGTAGATGTATCGTACATAATTAATAAAGCCCGTATCAAAGCCTCTTTTCTCCAACACAGTAAACAAATGGGGCCACAAGACCATGTCAAAGGCCTTATTTGCATCAAGGCTAAGGAGCATGTTCGAGTCTGCACATGGAAACTGGGATGCCGCCACCGCCGCCAGCGCCATACGTATTGCTTTAACCGCATGTATACCAGTTACAAAACCCATTTGTGTTGTGGTGAGTATATCAGGAAGAATGGACTGGAGCCGCATCACCATTATCTTGGCCAGTAGTTTGTAATCAACATTTAATAGACTGATTGGTCTGTATGAGGAGAGAAAATGGTGTCCCTAGCCGGTTTGGGGATAAGTGTAATAAATGCCTCATTAAATAAAGGTCCTTTCATGTATAGCTTGAAACAATTCCAATAGGGCAGGGACAATCTGGGCCTGTAACATGCGGTAGTAATCTCCCGACAGGCCATCTGGACCCGGAGATTTACCATGAAGTAACTTGGAGATAACAGTGTTCATTTCCTCCGTCGTTATTTTTCCTACAAGAGCTTCTCTATGGTCTCGAGTAAGAGGGGGTAATACCTCGTCTGTGAGCAGCTGGGATTGTATATCAGTATCTATATGTGCTGAGCTAAACAAGGATTGGAAATAGGATTGAAATTGTTCCACTATTTCCTGAGATTTGGTGATAATACAACCAGACCTGGGGTGGTGTACAGCGGTCATAATGTGTCGTTTTTTGGGAGGCCAGGAAATGACCGCCAGTAATCTACCAGCCTTATTGCCCCATCTATAAAATGTATTCTTGGTAAAGTCTAAGGAGTGTTTTGCCTGGGTGGCTAAATAAGCTTCAAGCATGCACCTAGCCTGCTTGTACTCAGTAAGAGTAAGCCCTGTTGGAGTGGAAGTGTATGTTTGAAAAGCCGTGGACATTGCCTCTTTTAACGCAGTGTATTCCAATTTGGATTCCCTTTTTTTCCAGGAGACATAACTAATAATATGACCCCTTATCACTTCCTTAGAGGCGTTCCAAAAGGTATCAGGTCTAACCCAGTAATCTATATTTTCATCTACATAATTAGTCCAATGGTAGGTGAGGTACAATTTAAAATCCTCCGAGTCTGCCAAGTATTGTGGGTATCTCCAAATACGATCAGTCGAGTGCATATGGGGGGGGGGGGGGGGTTAATGCCAGCGTGACAGGGGCATGATCAGAGATCAATATGTCAAGTATATCCACCACAGCAACCTGGATATTAAGTTATCAGCAATTAAGAACCTGTCAATACGAGACAACGTTCCATGTGCCAGTGACAAATGGGTATGTGTTTTGTCGGTTGGATGTAACAATTGACTGAAAGTGACCTCACCGCTGAGCAGAAAGTTCCCACCATTGGTTACAATGGAGCGCATAGGCGCTACATTGTAACACTGCCGCGTGCTGCCTGTCAGTCAGTACAGGAGCACACAGCCGATCAGGAGGGTGCCACAACGTGGCGCTCCCTGATTGGCTGATGGAACCCACTTAGACAGAAGTCAGAGTGGGTTTCTGGCAGTCGGGGAAAGGGGACCCATGTGAAAACATGGGTCCCCTTTCAGTGCGTGGCTCGGGTCTCCGTTTTTTTATTTTAATCAAGTACCTGGATTACAAATGGATTCTACGAGGAGCCTGGTACCCTGGATCTGGTGAGTATAATTTATTCAACAGGTACCCCAAGGATTCTACTGGACAAGAGGACCGTCCTGCGTGGGGACATAGTACCAGCATGCAGGGGAGGCTTGCTGGGCCTTGTAGTACTGCTACTAAAAACAATATCTTTACATTTTCAAAAAAGGCTATCAGCCCCCCAACCGCAGCCAATTGGATGGGGGGGGACAGCCTTGGGCTTCACCCCTGGCCCTTGGGTGGCTGGGGGGGGACCCCTTGATTGAAGGGGTCCCCACTCCCCCAGGGTACCACGGCCAGGGGTGACTAGTTGGATATTTGATGCCATGGCCGCAGGGCACTATATAAAAGTGACCCCCGGCTGTGGCATTATCTGTCCAGCTAGTGGAGCCCGGTGCTGGTTTTAAAAATATGGGGGACCGCTACTCTTTTTGTCCCCTGTATTTTTGGAACCAGGACCAGGCGCAGAGCCCGATGCTGGTTGCTTAAATATGGGGGAACCCCTGTCATTTTCCCCCATATTTCTGCAACCAGGGTCGGCTCAAAGAGCCCGAGGCTGGTTATGCTTAGGAGGGGGGACCCCACGCATTTTTTTTTCAAGAAATTAACACTTTCCCACCCCTTCCCACTGATATACATGCACGGATCTCATCTCATGGATCCGTGCATGCCTATCCAATCACGGCTCAAAAAAGCAGGTCTGTTTTTTTTTTAACACTTTTTTACGAGTTGTAATTTTTCTCTAACGTCCTAGTGGATGCTGGGACTCCGTCAGGACCATGGGGAATAGCGGGCTCGCAGGAGACAGGGCACATCTAAATAAAGCTTTTAGGATCACATGGTGCGTACTGGCTCCTCCCCCTATGACCCTCCTCCAAGCCTCAGTTAGGTTTTTGTGCCCGTCCGAGAAGGGTGCAATCTAGGTGGCTCTCCTAAAGAGCTGCTTAGACAAAGTTTTTTTAGGTTTAAATCTCAGTGAGTCCTGCTGGCAACAGGATCACTGCATCGAGGGACTTAGGGGAGAGATTTCCAACTCACCTGCGTGCAGGATGGATTGGAGTCTTAGGCTACTGGACACTTAGCTCCAGAGGGAGTCGGAACACAGGTCATCCTGGGGTTCGTCCCGGAGCCGCACCGCCGACCCCCCTTACAGATGCTGAAGATCGGAGGTCCGGAAGCAGGCGGCAGAAGACTCCTCAGTCTTCATGAAGGTAGCGCACAGCACTGCAGCTGTGCGCCATTGTTGCTACACTTCTCACTGATCAGTCACGGAGGGTGCAGGGCGCTGCTGGGGGCGCCCTGGGCAGCAATATTAAATACCTTTAGTGGCGAAAAATACATCACATATAGCCATTAAGGCTATATGTATGTATTTAACCCAGGCCAGTTTTCTTAAAACCCAGGAGAAAAGCCCGCCGAAAAGGGGGCGGAGCTTATTCTCCTCAGCACTCAGCGCCATTTTCCTGCTCAGCTCCGCTGGTGAGGAAGGCTCCCAGGACTCTCCCCTGCACTGCACTGCACTACAGAAACAGGGTAACAAAGAGAAGGGGGGCATAATTTGGCGATATTTATATATTAAAAGCGCTTATAACAAAAACAACACCTTTTAGGGTTGTTTATATACATTTATAGCGCTTTTGGTGTGTGCTGGCAAACTCTCCCTCTGTCTCCCCAAAGGGCTAAGAGGGTCCTGTCTTCGATTAGAGCATTCCCTGTGTGGCTGCTGTGTGTCGGTACGTGTGTGTCGACATGTATGAGGACGATGTTGGTGTGGAGGCAGAGCAATTGCCGGTAATGGTGATGTCACCCCCTAGGGAGTCGACACCGGAATGGATGGCTTTAGTTATGGAATTACGTGATAATGTTAGCACATTACAAAAGTCAGTTGACGAAATGAGACGGCCGGAAAACCAGTTAGTACCGGCTCAGGCGTCTCAGACACCGTCAGGGGCTGTAAAACGTCCCTTACCTCAGTCAGTCGACACGGGTACCGACACAGATGAATCTAGTGTCGACGGTGAAGAAACAAACGTATTTTCCAATAGGGCCACACGTTATATGATCACGGCAATGAAGGAGGCTTTGCAGATCTCTGATACTGCTGGTACCTCAAAAAGGGGTATTATGTGGGGGGTGAAAAAAAAAAAAAAACTACCTGTAGCTTTTCCAGAATCAGAGGAATTGAATGACGTGTGTGATGAAGCGTGGGTTAACCCAGATAGAAAACTGCTAATTTCCAAGAAGTTATTGGCATTATACCCTTTCCCACCAGAGGTAAGGGCGCGCTGGGAAACACCCCCTAGGGTGGATAAGGCGCTCACACGTTTATCAAAGCAAGTGGCGTTGCCGTCTCCTGATACGGCCGCCCTCAAGGATCCAGCGGATAGGAGGCTGGAAACTACCCTAAAAAGTATATACACTCATACTGGTGTTATACTGCGACCGGCAATAGCCTCAGCCTGGATGTGCAGTGCTGGGGTAGTGTGGTTGGATTCCCTGACTGAAAATATTGATACCCTGGATAGGGACAGTATTTTATTGACTCTAGAGCAATTAAAGGATGCGTTTCTTTATATGCGAGATGCACAGAGGGATATTTGTACTCTAGCATCAAGAGTAAGTGCGATATCCATATCTGCCAGAAGAAGTTTATGGACGCGACAGTGGTCAGGTGATGCGGATTCCAAAAGGCATATGGAAGTATTGCCATATAAAGGAGAGGAATTATTTGGGGTCGGTCTTTCGGACCTGGTGGCCACGGCAACTGCCGGCAAATCCACTTTTTTACCTCAGACCCCCTCCCAACAGAAAAAGACACCGTCTTTTCAGCCGCAGTCCTTTCGCTCCTATAAAAACAAGCGAGCAAAAGGACAATCTTATCTGCCGCGAGGCAGAGGAAAGGGTAAGAGAGGGCAGCAAGCAGCCCCTGCCCAGGACCAGAAGCCCGCCCCGGGTACTACAAAGCCATCAGCATGACGCTGGGGCTTTACAAGCGGACTCAGGAGCGGTGGGGGGTCGACTCAAGAGTTTCAGCAATCAGTGGGCTCGCTCACAGGTGGACCCGTGGATCCTGCAGATAGTATCTCAGGGTTACATGTTGGAGTTCGAAAGGTCTCCCCCTCGCCGGTTCCTAAAGTCTGCTTTACCAACGTCTCCCTCAGAAAGGACGACGGTATTGGAAGCCATTCACAAGCTATATTCTCAGCAGGTGATAGTCAAGGTACCCCTCCTACAACAGGGAAAGGGGTATTATTCCACACTATTTGTGGTACCGAAGCCGGACGGTTCGGTAAGACCTATTCTAAACCTGAAATCCTTGAACCTGTACATACAGAAATTCAAGTTCAAGATGGAGTCACTCAGAGCAGTGATAGCGAATCTGGAAGAAGGGGACTTCATGGTGTCCCTGGACATAAAAGATGCTTATCTGCATGTCCCAATTTACCCCTCACACCAGGGGTATCTCAGGTTCGTGATACAAGACTGTCATTATCAGTTTCAAACGCTGCCGTTTGGTTTGTCCACGGCACCTCGGGTCTTTACAAAGGTAATGACCGAAATGATGGTTCTTCTACGAAGAAAAGGCGTATTAATTATCCCTTACTTGGACGATCTCCTGATAAGGGCAAAGTCCAGAGAACAGCTGGAAGTCGGTGTAGCACTAACCCAGGTAGTGCTTCAGCAACACGGGTGGATTCTGAATCTTCCAAAATCTCAATTGACCCCGACAACACGTCTGCTGTTCCTGGGAATGATTCTGGACACGGTTCAGAAAAAGGTGTTTCTCCCGGAGGAGAAAGCAAGGGAGATATCCGAACTTGTCAGGAACCTCCTAAAACCAGGAACTGTGTCCGTACATCAATGCACAAGGGTCCTGGGAAAGATGGTGGCTTCTTACGAAGCAATTCCATTCGGCAGATTCCATGCACGAACATTTCAGTGGGATCTGCTGGACAAATGGTCCGGATCGCATCTGCACATGCATCAGCGGATAACACTGTCACCAAGAACAAGGTTGTCTCTCCTGTGGTGGTTGCAGAGTGCCCATCTGTTAGAGGGCCGCAGATTCGGCATACAGGACTGGGTCCTGGTGACTACGGATGCCAGCCTATGAGGCTGGGGAGCAGTCACACAGGGAAGAAACTTCCAGGGCGTGTGGTCAAACCTGGAGACGTCCCTTCACATAAATATACTGGAGCTAAGAGCGATCTACAATGCTCTAAGCCTGGCAAAACCGCTGCTTCAGGGTCAGCCGGTGTTGATCCAGTCGGACAACATCACGGCAGTCGCCCACGTAAACCGACAAGGCGGCACGAGAAGCAGAAGAGCAATGACAGAAGCTGCAAGGATTCTGCGCTGGGCGGAAAATCATGTCATAGCACTGTCAGCAGTGTTCATCCCGGGAGTGGACAACTGGGAAGCAGACTTCCTCAGCAGACACGACCTTCACCCGGGAGAGTGGGGACTTCATCCAGAAGTATTCCACATGATTGTGAACCGTTGGGAAAAACCAAAGGTGGACATGATGGCGTCTCGCCTCAACAAAAAATTGGACAGATATTGCGCCAGGTCAAGAGACCCTCAGGCAATAGCTGTGGACGCTCTGGTAACACCGTGGGTGTACCAGTCAGTGTATGTGTTCCCTCCTCTGCCTCTCATACCAAAGGTACTGAGAATTATACGGAAAAGGGGAGTAAGAACAATACTAGTGGCTCCGGACTGGCCAAGAAGAACTTGGTATCCGGAACTTCAAGAGATGCTCACGGAGGATCCGTGGCCTCTACCTCTAAGAAGGGATCTGCTTCAGCAGGGACCTTGTATGTTCCAAGACTTACCGCGTCTGCGTTTGACGGCATGGCGGTTGAACGCCGGATTCTAAAAGAAAAGGGCATTCCAGAGGAAGTTATTCCTACCTTGAGTAAGGCTAGAAAGGAAGTGACTGTACAACATTATCACCGCATTTGGCGAAAATATGTTGCGTGGTGTGAGGCCAAGAAGGCCCCAACGGAAGAATTTCAATTGGGTCGATTCTTACATTTCCTGCAAGCAGGATTGTCTATGGGCCTAAAATTGGGGTCCATTAAAGTTCAAATTTCGGCCTTATCAATCTTCTTCCAGAAGGAATTGGCGTCAGTGCCTGAAGTACAAACTTTTGTCAAAGGTGTACTACATATACAACCCCCAATTGTGCCTCCAGTGGCACCGTGGGATTTGAACGTAGTTTTGAATCTTCTCAAATCTCATTGGTTTGAGCCTCTAAAATCGGTAGATTTAAAATACCTTACATGGAAGGTAACCATGCTATTGGCCCTGGCTTCAGCCAGGAGAGTTTCAGAGTTGGCGGCTTTATCATACAAAAGCCCATATCTGATTTTCCATTCGGACAGGGCAGAACTGCGGACACGTCCTCATTTTCTCCCTAAGGTGGTTTCGGCTTTTCACTTGAACCAGCCTATTGTGGTGCCTGTGGCTACTAGCGACTTGGAGGACTCCAAGTTACTGGACGTTGTCAGAGCATTAAAAATATATATTTCAAGGACAGCTGAAGTCAGAAAATCTGACTCGTTGTTTATATTGTATGCACCCAACAAGATGGGTGCTCCTGCGTCTAAACAGACGATTGCACGTTGGATCTGTAGCACAATCCAACTTGCACATTCTGTGGCAGGCCTGCCACAGCCTAAATCTGTAAAGGCCCACTCCACAAGGAAAGTGGGCTCATCTTGAGCAGCTACGTGGTCAGGGGAGAACACGTTTGTAACATTTTACAAATTTGATACTCTGGCTAAAGAGGACCTGGAGTTCTCTCATTCGGTGCTGCAGAGTCATCCGCACTCTCCCGCCCGTTTGGGAGCTTTGGTATAATCCCCATGGTCCTGACGGAGTCCCAGCATCCACTAGGACGTTAGAGAAAATAAGAATTTACTTACCGATAATTCTATTTCTCATAGTCCGTAGTGGATGCTGGGCGCCCATCCCAAGTGCGGATTGTCTGCAATGCTTGTACATAGTTATTGTTACAAAAATCGGGTTATTACTGTTGTTGTGAGCCATCTTTTCAGAGGCTACTTCGTTTTTGTTATCATACTGTTAACTGGGTTCAGATCACAAGTTGTACGGTGTGATTGGTGTGGCTGGTATGAGTCTTACCCGGGATTCAAGATCCTTCCTTATTGTGTACGCTCGTCCGGGCACAGTACCTAACTGAGGCTTGGAGGAGGGTCATAGGGGGAGGAGCCAGTACGCACCATGTGATCCTAAAAGCTTTATTTAGATGTGCCCTGTCTCCTGCGGAGCCCGCTATTCCCCATGGTCCTGACGGAGTCCCAGCATCCACTACGGACTATGAGAAATAGAATTATCGGTAAGTAAATTCTTATTTTTACGAGTTGTAATTTTTCACGGCAGTGTTTTTATTTTTTTTGCTTTGCACTTCTTAGTAAATGACCGAGATTCATACTTAAACAGCCGTGTTTTGACCGATGGTGTATTCATTCGTATTTTTTTTGTTGGACTTCAAAAAAAATACGAATGCCCTCATCACTGCCGAGATTTGAGTGTAGTAAATGACCGAGATGACACTTTGAAGAAAAAAACGGCATCTCGGTCAAAATCGGGACCTTAGTAAATATACCCCCATGTCTTTGAATCCACTCGGGGTCACTGGAACAGCTTAGACAGTTGGGATGTGAAGTTAGCAACCGGAGGTGTGGCACAATCTAAAATTAAAAAATGTATGCACAGCCGGCTCCTCCCCCTTTGTGCCCCCATCCCTCAGTTTGGAAAATTTGACGGAGAGAAGGGGACAAGAAACAACAAAACCATGGTGAGGAGCCTACCGTAACAACAAATCACACAGCAACCAAGAACTTTCGGAAAAGAATCTAACACTGGCCCTCTTTCCGAGTTGATCGGTCGCAAGGCGAATTTAGCAGAGTTGCACACGCTAAGCCGCCGCCTACTGGGAGTGTATCTTAGCATCTTAAAATTGCGAACGATGTATTCGCAATATTGCGATTACAAACTACTTAGCAGTTTCAGAGTAGCTCCACACTTACTCGGCATCTGCGATCAGTTCAGTGCTTGTCGTTCCTGGTTTGACGTCACAAACACACCCAGCGTTCGCCCAGACACTCCCCCGTTTCTCCATCCACTCCTGCGTTTTTTCCGGAAACGGTAGCGTTTTCATCCACACGCCCATAAAATGCCGTGTTTCCGCCCAGTAACACCCATTTCCTGTCAATCACACTACGATCGCCGGAGCGAAGAAAAAGCCGTGAGTAAAAATACTATCTTCATAGCAAAGTTACTTGGCGCAGTCGCAGTGCGAATATTGCGCATGCGCACTAAGCGAAATTTCACTGCGATGCGATGAAAAATAACGAGCAAACGACTCGGAATGAGGGCCACTGTTTGCATGAACTGTTTTATTAACAAGAACACAGCAGGCTGACAGCACCGAGGCGGGCATCCAGTGTCCCCGAGTAGATTCAGAGAAATGGATTTATCGGTAAGTACCAAATCCTCTTTTCTCTTTCATCCACTAGGGGACACTGGAACAGCTTAGACAGTTGGGGACGTCCCAAAGTTACTGCCAAGGGCGGGAGTGCTGTCCATGGCCTGCAAAACTAATCGTCCAAACCTTGAATCAATGGATACAAATGTTTCAAACTTGTAGAATCTCGTAATCATGTGTGCTAATGACCACGTTGCCATTCTCCAAAGCTGAGTAGTAGAGGTACCTCTGGCTGCCGCCCATGAGGCACCCACCGATCTGGTAGTATGGGCACCTATCTGAAACGGAACCCATTTACCACAGGATATATAAGCTTGTCTAATGGTAAGCCGAATCCATCTGGACAGAGTCTGTTTAGATCCTGGCCAACCCTTCTTTGGACCATCATAAAGGACAAACAAATGGTCTGACCTTCTGATGGATGATGTAACCTGTACGTAAATCCATAGAGCTCTTACAACGTCCAAGGACACGTTCACTTCTGCAAATCCTTGAAAGGATGGGACCACAATTTGCTGATTTTAAGTGAAACCCCGAAACTAACTTAGGGAGGTACTCCACCCTCGTACGGAGTTCTCCCCTATCTTCATGGAAAATTAGTAAAGGACTCTTACACGATAGGGCTCCCAACTCAGAGACCCTTCTTGCTGAAGCTAAGGCTAGTAAAAGAGTGACCTTCCAGGAGATATATTTCAATTCTGCTTTTTCCAAAGGTTGAAAAATTGCTGATTTCAAATATTCTAGTACTAAGTTCAAGTCCCACGGTGCTCTAGGAGGATGGAAAGGAAGTTATATCCTCAGAACCCCCTGCAAGAATGTCTGAACTTCCTGTAGGGATAACAGAAGTTGCTGAAACAGAATGGAGAGAGCCGAAATTTGAACTTTCAAAGAACCTAGTCTTAGGCCTCCTTCCAAGTCGGCTAGTAGGAAATGTAGAAGTCTATACAGGCATAATTCTTATGAATTCCACCCCCTTTTCTGACACCACTCCATGTATCTTTTCCATATTCTGTAGTAGTGCATTGCTGTGACTGGTTTCCGAGCGGCTAGAATCGTAGGGATGGCCGCTTTCGGTATTCCTTTGTCTCACAAGATCTGGGTCTCAATAGCCATGCTGTAAAACACAACCGGTTCAGGTCTGGATGTAGGAATGGCCACTATGCCAGTAAGTCTTCTCTATGAGGTAACCTCCAGGGCTCTTCCGCTAGTAGTCCCTAGTAGTCCCCTCAAGTCCGAGTACCAACTCCTGCAAGGCCAGTCTGGTGCAATTAGATTTTCCCACACTCCTTCCCGTTTTGCCTTCTTAAGTACTCAGGGTATGATAGGAATGGTGGAAAAATGTACACTCATCTGTAAGACCATGGAATTGTCAACGCGTCCACTACTTCTGCTGCTGGGTCTCTCGTTCTGGTCACATACCTGGAAAACTGATGATTGTTTTGAGATGCCATTAGGTCTACCTGAGGTAAGCCCCATCTCCTCACTACCATCTCGAAGACTTGCGGGTGTAGATACCACACTTCTGGATGCATGTCTTGGTGACTGAGATAGTCTGCCTCCCAACTTTCCACTCCTGGAATGAACACCGCTGAGAGGATGATGTTGCATGTTTCTGTCCATAACAGAATCTTTGTGACCTCTTTCAAGGCTATCTTGCTTCTTGTTCCTCCCTGACGATTTATGTAGGCCATTGCTGTGACATTTTCCAACTGTATTCTTATGTGTTGACTCTTCACAAGATCCTCGGCTAGGAAAAGCGCATTGTAAATTGCTCTCAGTTCCAGAATATTTATGGGTAGAGTGCTGTCTAGTGGCATCTATCTACCCTGAAAGTGATGGTCCTCCAGAATGGCACCCCTATCTCTGAGACTGGCATATGTTGTTAGGATCCTCCAATTCCAAATTCTGAATCTCTTGCCTATTGTGAGACCACCAAATTAACCTTGTTCTGACCTGTGTTGACAGCCGGATCCTTCGATGTAGAAGCAAATGTGAGCCTGCTCCCTGAGCAATCAGGTTCATCTGGAAAGGTCTGGAGTGAAGTCTGCTGTACTGTATAGCTTTGAAAGATGCCATTATCTTCCCAAGAAGCTGTACACATAGGTGTAAGGAAACTGGTTCTTTAATACCTGATCCACCAGCTTCCTTATGTTCACTGGCAGAAACACCCTCAATTGTATTGTGTCCAATATTAGACCTAGGAATTGAATCCTCTGCGTTGGTATCAGGTTGGATTTCTTTAAGTCTACAATCCAGCCGTGTTAAATGAGAAATTGATGAGTCGTCTGAGCATCCCTGATCAGCTGTTCCTGAGAATGGGCCTTGATCAGTAGATCATCCAGGTAAAGTATGATCATGACTCCTAACGCTCTGAATTTCGTGACCATGATATATATAAAAATGCTTGGGACTGATGATAGGCCAAATGGCAAGGCTCTGAACTGGTAGTGATTCTTCACTGATGCAAATTGTAAGTAACTTGGTGAGGAGTCCAAATTGGTACATAAAGGTATGCATTCTTTATGTCCATGGACACCAAGAACTCTTCTTGTTCCAATCCTGCAATAATTGACTGGATTGACTCCATCTTGAATCTGAAAACCATTAGAAATTGGTTTAAAACTTTTAAATTGAGTATCTGTCTGACCGACCCGTCCGGTTTTGGCACTACAAAAAGATTTGAGTAAAATCCCGTTACTCTCTGAAATCCGGGACTGGAAGAATTATCCTTGTGTACAGTAGTTTTTGAATATCCGTTTGTAGTGCTCTTTCTTTCAGAGGACACCGAGGCAATCCTTTTGTAAAGAACTGACTGTGAGGGCGCTGTTGAAAATCTATCTGGTAACCCTGGGATATAATCTTGTTGACCCAGACCTCCGGTGAGGTTTAGGCATCCCAAAACCCTTCCAACCATACGCTCACCAAGGGAGACCCCAGGTGAGCTGGGAGGCCGTCATGCCATGGTCTTGTCAGCAGGCTTGTCCTGCTTTCTGGTTGTTGTTTGGGAATTACCTCTACCTATGTTTCCACAAGTTTGTGCTCCAAAACCTCTTCCTCTGGCTGGAAAGGACTGCGATTTAAATGAATTAAATTTAATCAGAAATCCTCCATGGTCTTTGGAAATCCTGCAGCCAATTCTGAATGCTGCTTGCGGGGTTCCACCGTCTCCTTAGAAATATCTGCCGGGGCCTGTTCCCCTGACCCAGATGGAGCACTGCTCCCGGGTTGTGTGTCCCTTCCCACACATGAATGGCACACCCCGGAGCTGCCTACCCTTGTGCTCTTCTTATTACATTTCCTGCAAACATAATACATCTTAGTGATCTTGGTTGGTGCTCTTGACATGTGGAACCGCATCATCCCCGCAGAGCATCCGTAGTGCTTTCCCCCTATACTATAGGAAGAGAAAGACCGTAACGGATGATGGAAGAAAAGGTGAACTGGAGTCGCCTGGCTGGATCTCTCTATATAACAAACACAAATTCCACCAGCTCTGTTATGACCCTCGCACACCCAACTGTGATTCAGCTTTGATGTCGGGGGTTGGGATCCAGTCGCTTCCCTTTATTTTCTCAGGGTCCTTTTAGTAGAAGTCACTTGAGAATATAAAGCATAAGATGCAGATTATAAAATACAGGAAGATCCATTTGCAGCAGAGACCACTATTCATATTTTACCAGTAGAGGGAGCAGCTCATCTCTTTTTACTAGAGATCCCTCCCTCTGATTTACCAGGCCAGCTCTCTGTCTCCCAACTGAGATGGGCGTACACCTTTCCTACCTCAGTATTGTCGCCTCTTATCCTTATTAAAGTGTGCCGCAAATGTCATAAGCATCATGTTACTGTCCCCAGCGCACTGATCTTCATAAGCATCATGTTACTGTCCCCAGCGCACTGATCTTCAGAAGCATCATGTTACTGCCCCCAGCGCACTGATCTTCATAAGCATCATGTTACTGTCCCCAGCGCACTGATCTTCATAAGCATCATGTTACTGTCCCCTGCGCACTGATCTTCATAAGCATCATGTTACTGTCCCCAGCGCACTGATCTTCATAAGCATCATGTTACTGTCTCCAGCGCACTGATCTTCATAAGCATCATGTTACTGTCCCCAGCGCACTGATCTTCATAAGCATCATGTTACTGTCCCCAGCGCACTGATCTTCATAAGCATCATGTTACTGTCCCCAGCGCACTGATCTTCATAAGCATCATGTTACTGTCCCCAGCGCACTGATCTTCATAAGCATCATGTTACTGTCCCCAGCGCACTGATCTTCATAAGCATCATGTTACTGTCCCCAGCGCACTGATCTTCATAAGCATCATGTTACTGTCCCCAGCGCACTGATCTTCATAAGCATCATGTTACTGTCCCCAGCGCACTGATCTTCATAAGCATCATGTTACTGTCCCCAGCGCACTGATCTTCATAAGCATCATGTTACTGTCCCCAGCGCACTGATCTTCATAAGCATCATGTTACTGTCCCCAGCGCACTGATCTTCATAAGCATCATGTTACTGTCCCCAGCGCACTGATCTTCATAAGCATCATGTTACTGTCCCCAGCGCACTGATCTTCATAAGCATCATGTTACTGTCCCCAGCGCACTGATCTTCATAAGCATCATGTTACTGTCCCCAGCGTACTGATCTTCATAAGCATCATGTTACTGTCCCCAGCGCACTGATCTTCATAAGCATCATGTTACTGTCCCCAGCGCACTGATCTTCATAAGCATCATGTTACTGTCCCCAGCGCACTGATCTTCATAAGCATCATGTTACTGTCCCCAGCGCACTGATCTTCATAAGCATCATGTTACTGTCCCCAGCGCACTGATCTTCATAAGCATCATGTTACTGTCCCCCAGCGCACTGATCTTCATAAGCATCATGTTACTGTCCCCAGCGCACTGATCTTCATAAGCATCATGTTACTGTCCCCAGCGCACTGATCTTCATAAGCATCATGTTACTGTCCCCAGCGCACTGATCTTCATAAGCATCATGTTACTGTCCCCAGCGCACTGATCTTCATAAGCATCATGTTACTGTCCCCAGCGCACTGATCTTCATAAGCATCATGTTACTGTCCCCAGCGCACTGATCTTCATAAGCATCATGTTACTGTCCCCAGCGCACTGATCTTCATAAGCATCATGTTACTGCCCCCAGCGCACTGATCTTCATAAGCATCATGTTACTGTCCCCCAGCGCACTGATCTTCATAAGCATCATGTTACTGTCCCCAGGGCACTGATCTTCATAAGCATCATGTTACTGTCCCCAGTGCACTGATCTTCATAAGCATCATGTTACTGTCCCCAGTGCACTGATCTTCATAAGCATCATGTTACTGTCCCCAGCGCACTGATCTTCATAAGCATCATGTTACTGTCCCCAGTGCACTGATCTTCATAAGCATCATGTTACTGTCCCCAGCGCACTGATCTTCATAAGCATCATGTTACTGTCCCCAGCGCACTGATCTTCATAAGCATCATGTTACTGTCCCCAGCGCACTGATCTTCATAAGCATCATGTTACTGTCCCCAGCGCACTGATCTTCATAAGCATCATGTTACTGTCCCCCAGCGCACTGATCTTCATAAGCATCATGTTGCATCATGTCCCAGTGCTCCGCTGCCTGTCTGTATTGTGCTGCTCCATGTCTGTACCGCTGGAGCACCTGTGTGGCCGCTATATTACTGCGCAGCGCATCCTACCTACACCGCTGCCGGTCCCAGCGCTCCGCTGCCTGTCTGTATTGTGCTGCTCCATGTCTGTACCACTGCAGCACCTGTATGGCCGCTATATTACTGCACAGCACATCCTACCTACACCGCTGCCGGTCCCAGCGCTCCGCTGCCTGTCTGTATTGTGCTGCTCCACGTCTGTACCGCTGCAGCACCTGTGTGGCCGCTATATTACTGCGCAGCGCATCCTACCTACACCGCTGCCGGTCCCAGCGCTCCGCTGCCTGTCTGTATTGTGCTGCTCCATGTCTGTACCGCTGGAGCACCTGTGTGGCTCCTATATTACCGCGCAGCACATCCTACCTACACCGCTGCCGGTCCCAGCGCTCCGCTGCCTGTCTGTATTGTGCTGCTCCACGTCTGTACCGCTGGAGCACCTGTGTGGCCGCTATATTACTGCGCAGCGCATCCTACCTACACCGCTGCCGGTCCCAGCGCTCCGCTGCCTGTCTGTATTGTGCTGCTCCACGTCTGTACCGCTGGAGCACCTGTGTGGCCGCTATATTACCACGCAGTGCATCCTACCTACACCGCTGCCGGTCCCAGCGCTCCGCTGCCTGTCTGTATTGTGCTGCTCCATGTCTGTACCGCTGGAGCACCTGTGTGGCCACTATATTACTGCGCAGCACATCCTACCTACACCGCTGCCGGTCCCAGCGCTCCGCTGCCTGTCTGTATTGTGCTGCTCCATGTCTGTACCACTGGAGCCCCTGTGTGGCCGCTATATTACCGCGCAGCGCATCCTACCTACACCGCTGACGGTCCCAGCGCTCCGCTGCCTGTCTGTATTGTGCTGCTCCATGTCTGTACCGCTGCAGCACCTGTGTGGCAGCTATATTACTGCGCAGCGCATCCTACCTACACCGCTGCCGGTCCCAGCGCTCCGCTGCCTGTCTGTATTGTGCTGCTCCGCGTCTGTACCGCTGCAGCCCCTGTGTGGCCGCTCTATTACTGTGCAGCGCTTCCTACCTACACCGCTGCCGGTCCCAGCGCTCCGCTGCCTGTCTGTATTGTGCTGCTCCGCGTCTGTACCGCTGCAGCCCCTGTGTGGCCGCTCTATTACTGTGCAGCGCATCCTACCTACACCGCTGCCGGTCCCAGCGCTCCGCTGCCTGTCTGTATTGTGCTGCTCCATGTCTGTACCGCTGCAGCACCTGTGTGGCCGCTATATTACCGCTGCAGCACCTGTGTGGCTGCTCTATTACCGCTGCAGCACCTGTGTGGCCGCTATATTACTGCGCAGCGCTTCCTACCTACACCGCTGCCGGTCCCAGCGCTCCGCTGCCTGTCTGTATTGTGCTGCTCCATGTCTGTACCGCTACAGCACCTGTGTGGCCGCTATATTACTGCGCAGCGCATCCTACCTACACCGCTGCCGGTCCCAGCGCTCCGCTGCCTGTCTGTATTGTGCTGCTCCATGTCTGTACCGCTGCAGCACCTGTGTGGCCGCTATATTACCGCTGCAGCACCTGTGTGGCTGCTCTATTACCGCTGCAGCACCTGTGTGGCTCCTATATTACCACGCAGAGCATCCTACCTACACCGCTGCCGGTCCCAGCGCTCCGCTGCCTGTCTGTATTGTGTTGGTCCACGTCTGTACCGCTGGAGCACCTGTGTGTCCGCTCTATTACTGCGCAGCACGTCCTACCTACACCGCTGCCGGTCCCAGCGCTCCGCTGCCTGTCTGTATTGTGCTGCTCCATTTCTGTACCGCTGCAGCACCTGTGTGGCTCCTATATTACTGCGCAGCGCATCCTACCTACACCGCTGCCGGTCCCAGCGCTCCGCTGCCTGTCTGTATTGTGCTGCTCCATGTCTGTACCGCTGGAGCCCCTGTGTGGCCGCTATATTACTGCGCAGCGCATCCTACCTACACCGCTGCCGGTCCCAGCGCTCCGCTGCCTGTCTGTATTGTGCTGCTCCATGTCTGTACCGCTGGAGCCCCTGTGTGGCCGCTATATTACTGCGCAGCGCATCCTACCTACACCGCTGCCGGTCCCAGCGCTCCGCTGCCTGTCTGTATTGTGCTGCTCCATGTCTGTACCGCTGGAGCCCCTGTGTGGCCGCTATATTACTGCGCAGCGCATCCTACCTACACCGCTGCCGGTCCCAGCGCTCCGCTGCCTGTCTGTATTGTGCTGCTCCATGTCTGTACCGCTGGAGCCCCTGTGTGGCCGCTCTATTACTGCGCAGCGTGTCCTACCTACACCGCTGCTGGTCCCAGCGCTCCGCTGCCTGTCTGTATTGTGCTGCTCCATGTCTGTACCGCTGGAGCCCCTGTGTGGCCGCTATATTACTGCGCAGCGCATCCTACCTACACCGCTGCCGGTCCCAGCGCTCCGCTGCCTGTCTGTATTGTGCTGCTCCATGTCTGTACCGCTGCAGCACCTGTGTGGCCACTATATTACCACGCAGAGCATCCTACCTACACCGCTGCCGGTCCCAGCGCTCCGCTGCCTGTCTGTATTGTGCTGCTCCATGTCTGTACCGCTGCAGCACCTGTGTGGCCGCTATATTACTGCGCAGCACATCCTACCTACACCGCTGCCGGTCCCAGCGCTCCGCTGCCTGTCTGTATTGTGCTGCTCCATGTCTGTACCGCTGGAGCCCCTGTGTGGCCGCTATATTACCACGCAGTGCATCCTACCTACACCGCTGCCGGTCCCAGTGCTCCGCTGCCTGTCTGTATTGTGCTGCTCCATATCTGTACCGCTGCAGCACCTGTGTGGCTGCTCTATTACCGCTGCAGCACCTGTGTGGCCGCTCTATTACCGCGCAGCACATCGTACCTACACCGCTGCTGGTCCCAGCGCTCCGCTGCCTGTCTGTATTGTGCTGCTCCACGTCTGTACCGCTGGAGCCCCTGTGTGGCCGCTATATTACTGCGCAGCACATCCTACCTACACCGCTGCCGGTCCCAGCGCTCCGCTGCCTGTCTGTATTGTGCTGCTCTATATCTGTACCGCTGCAGCACCTGTGTGGCTGCTCTATTACCGCTGCAGCACCTGTGTGGCCGCTCTATTACCGCGCAGCACATCGTACCTACACCGCTGCTGGTCCCAGCGCTCCGCTGCCTGTCTGTATTGTGCTGCTCCATGTCTGTACCGCTGGAGCCCCTGTGTGGCCGCTATATTACTGCGCAGCACATCCTACCTACACCGCTGCCGGTCCCAGCGCTCCGCTGCCTGTCTGTATTGTGCTGCTCCATGTCTGTACCGCTGGAGCCCCTGTGTGGCCGCTATATTACTGCGCAGCGCATCCTACCTACACCGCTGCCGGTCCCAGCGCTCCGCTGCCTGTCTGTATTGTGCTGCTCCATGTCTGTACCGCTGCAGCACCTGTGTGGCTCCTATATTACCGCGCAGCGCATCCTACCTACACCGCTGCCGGTCCCAGCGCTCCGCTGCCTGTCTGTATTGTGCTGCTCCACGTCTGTACCGCGGGAGCACCTGTGTGACCATTATATTACCGTGCAGAACGTCCTACCTACACCGCTGCCGGTCCCAGCGCTCCGCTGCCTGTCTGTATTGTGCTGCTCCATGTCTGTACCGCTGGAGCCCCTGTGTGGCCGCTATATTACTGCGCAGCACATCCTACCTACACCGCTGCCGGTCCCAGCGCTACGCTGCCTGTCTGTATTGTGCTGCTCCATGTCTGTACCGCTGCAGCACCTGTGTGGCCGCTATATTACTGCGCAGCGCATCCTACCTACACCGCTGCCGGTCCCAGCGCTCCGCTGCCTGTCTGTATTGTGCTGCTCCATGTCTGTACCGCTGCAGCACCTGTGTGGCCGCTCTATTACCGCTGCAGCACCTGTGTGGCCGCTCTATTACCGCGCAGCACATCGTACCTACACCGCTGCTGGTCCCAGCGCTCCGCTGCCTGTCTGTATTGTGCTGCTCCATGTCTGTACCGCTGGAGCCCCTGTGTGGCCGCTATATTACCACGCAGTGCATCATACCTACACCGCTGCCGGTCCCAGTGCTCCGCTGCCTGTCTGTATTGTGCTGCTCCATATCTGTACCGCTGCAGCACCTGTGTGGCTGCTCTATTACCGCTGCAGCACCTGTGTGGCCGCTCTATTACCACGCAGCACATCCTACCTGCACCGCTGCCGGTTCCAGCGCTCCGCGTCCATCCCTCTCCCCGTCTGTACTCTCTCTCTTCAGTAACTTCCCCCGGCCTTCGCCACCAGTGGTCCCGCTGAGCGCTGTGTTCTCTGGCCGCGTGTGCCAGCGGAGGGAGCGGGGCGAGCAGGGGATGGCTGCGCTTGCATAAAGAGCCACTGGGAGCCGGGAGGAATAAAGTTGTGTGGGTGCCGGTTCATGTACGGTCAGGACCCCCTTGTAGTCTATTCCTATATATCCCTTCTCCCTAACACTAGGGCTCTGGATACAACCAGCACTCACTCAGGGCTGGCTGCTGCATTAATCTCTCTGAGCTCCTGGATCTCCTGTAGAGAGATGCGGATCCCTTCAGATGGGATCTTTGTCTCTCTAATCTTAAGTCTTTTGTCCCCCGTGTAATGAGGATGACGCAGAATCAGTACTGTGTAATGGAGCAGGAGCTGCTTCTCAGTGCTGTGCCTCCAGCACAATCTTTCAAACTGAGGGATAAGGGGGTGTGAAGGGGGAGGAGCCAGCTGTGCATAACATTTATAATTGATTGTGTCACACCTCTGGTTGCTAACTTCACCCCCTACTGTATAAGCTGTTCCAGTGCCCCCTAGTGGATGAAAGAGAAATGAAAGTTTTTGAATGACCATACAAGGAGAAGCGTGTTTTAGTAAGTAACAGAGGGGACGAGCGGGGGGAGAGCAAGTGGTATTCTGACCCTCATTACACGTAAGCTTGTGTAACTACTCAGATAGCTAAACCATGTCCATCTCTCAATGCACAGAGGATGAGATTTCTGGAAATGTAAACCTTTTATTAATACTGACTGGAATGACTGTCCATATAATATAGCTGTAGTTCTGCAGAATAGGTCACTGTACATGTAACAGATAAGAGAATAAACAGTGCACGGAAATAAGATGTAAGACTCTGGGGTAGAGGAGACGTAACGCAGCCTGTCAGCAACTCATGTGCAGATAATGGAGTAGTAACAAACATGGAGGATGATGGGGGATTATGGCCCTCATTCCGAGTTGATCGGTCGCAATGCGAATGTAGCAGAGTTACACACACTAAGCCGCCGCCTACTGGGAGTGAATCTTAGCTTCTTAAAATTGCGACCGAAGTATGCGCAATATTGCGATCACAAACGACTTAGCAGTTTTAGAGTAGCTTCAGACTTACTCTGCCTGTGCGATCAGTTCAGTGCTTTTCGTTCCTGGCTGACGTCACAAACACACCCAGCGTTCGCCCAGACACTCCCACCGTTTCTCCGGCCACTCCTGCGTTTTTTTCGGTAGTGTTTTCAGCCACACGCCCCTAAAACGCCGTGTTTCCGCCCAGTAACACCCATTTCCTGTCAATCACAATGCGATCGCCGGAGCGATGAAAAAGCCGTGAGTAAAATTACTTTCTTCATAGTAAAGTTACTTGGCGCAGTCGCAGTGCGAACATTGCGCATGCGCACTAGGCGGAATCTCACTGCGATGCGATGAAAAACACTGAGCGAACAACTCGGAATGAGGGCCTATATCTGGGGGCTAATACGAGAAAGTCCATCCAATCACAGGAGAAATATGAAAAATATAAATTTCAAAACTTACAGTTTTTTTTTTTTTGTAAATAAAATTAATTCAAATTCAAAACAAATTTTTTTACATGCAATAAAGTTATGAAAATATGGAAATTTTCTTAATATCCGTAATTTCTTTCTGGTAGCTACAAAAGGAAACTTTTTCCTGGTAAAACTATTTTTTCTTTAATTAGTAATGTGGAAGAAATAAAAATCAGATATGCAGAACTCGGACTCACAATTTGTGCTGACCGGTGTTATGAAACGACTGCGCATGTGTACGGATCGTAATGTGCAGGTGCAACGCCAAATTCCCCAAATATCCTGTGCCCAAGCGTTTTCAGGGCGGGTGTGTGACGTCCGCTCCGGCCCCGATCACCCTGATTCTATCACTGCAGGAGTAAGTCCTGACCAGAGGCAGATTTAGACCTCATGTGGCCCTAGGTAAGATACTGGTGTGGGGCCCCCTCCCTCACACAATCTGTAGCACTATATATTCCTTCCTGATTCACGCCAATTGCATTATCCGTCACGCAGTTTAGCTGGTGCCATTTTTCTCTATGTAGTTGATCGCAGCTGAAGACAGAAACACGCCAAAAAAAGTCAGTGACCCCCTGCGTTATTGCTCGCCACTCCCTGTTATCTCCCCCAAATGTCTCTTCCTGTCAATCATTCTACATTGGAATTCTCTTTAAGAGCAGGACAGCAAAGTACCTTGTGCATGAGCAGTCTACAGATAATCACTCAGTTGTGAGAACATCAAAATTGCATACAAATCTGAATCAGGATCGAGGTCTTTTGGAAGTAGACTTAAAGCCTGTCCCATTTAAAGTAAACGGACCTTGGATGAAACCATTTTTTATTTTTGACCAATAATTTTTATTGCAATATTGAAAATGGTTCATATAACGTAATGCACAATATCTGTGATATACACAACCACAATGTAACAGTGAAAAAAACAAACACCGTATTGTGTGCAATAGCGGCTCTCCCCCTGCTAGTACACCCCTGTACCAGTTTCCAGTGTCTCCCGGATCTCTGGAGGAGCTGTGTGTCCTTGAAGCTGCTGCTTATGCAGAGGAAGGCACCAAAATGTCACTAGTACCACTCTGGACAAGCTCTGCCCCCTTTAATGGCGACGGAGCCACTGACAATATTTATACTAGCCAAGTCTCCCACAGTGTGCAAACCTCACAGATTAGCTAGATTGTACAATCGCTGCAAGTTCTGTACAGGGGGGCTGAAGTGGGTATCCCCGTGGAGGGTCCCGTCTGCCGCCGTGTTGGACCACACCAAGAACCGGGGGCACCGTTTTTTTACTCACCGCTTTTCTCACCTTCAGACAGCGTTAGGGGTGTGGGCGCGATGCAATTGTGAACACCAAGACACAGTGCCCCATGGAACAACAACCTCTCAGGACGGTGGCTATGCAGAGGGGAAGTGGCTCTGACACCTTACAGAGGCAGGTAACCACCACCCCCCCTAACTTCCACGGTGCAGGTATACTGTTGCCCAGACAGTATACCTAAAATAACACAGTTTAAAACAAAAGTGAAGAAAATTTCTCCATAGAAAAGTAAAAAACATAGAGGACATGTACTCAGCACAAAAAAATAACCACAGGTGTAAAAAGATGGAAAAAGGGGGTGTTGGGCATTCCGGACTGACCACTCACCAACCACCTAGCCCAGTACGTGTCCTCTGTTTTTTAACTTTTCTATGGATGTTTTTTTACTTTGTGCTGATTTTTAATAAACTGTAACCCCCTTTTCTATGGACTTGGAATCTGGTATTTGGTTCTTTTTCCTGTCTCCGGTATAAAGAAACCTTGATGTGAGTGTAACAGTTTAAATCATTGTGAGTGGGGTACGCACATACTTATTGAAAAACCATCACTAGCTGATTTCAGTTGAAAGATACCTTTATGTGTTTTCATCTACACTGATAGTGTGAGTTTGGGTACGCACATGTATATACCCACAACTACATAATTTGGGATTTTTCACTTCTAAACTAGGATATATCCATTCAAGAGTGGGTTCCACATAAATATACCATCATATGTTTATTTACCATTTCCACGGAGTGAGTATAGTACGCCATCTAGAACCTCCTGATTCACTTAATTCAACACATTTTTTGGAGTCACATCATCTCTATTGTGGACGTATTACAGCATGATGTGTTTTTGTTCTGTTTTATGTTTCCTTTGAGCGTTGATGATCTTACCCAAGATTGAAATCTAGCACAAAGAAGGAACATTTTCATCTCACCTACATTGCTTCCGTCTTACAAGAGGGAAGAATTAATCATTCAGAGCGATTGTGACTTATCTGTATCCACTACTTTTGTGTATTTCGCTGTGGTACTATGACCTCATGAAATTCACTTTGGAGCAAGAGCCAAGGATAAGGTCACAGTGTAATCTGGATCCGGATTCTCCCACTCTTGTGGAAGAGGAGGCATCGGAGAGTCTGGATCTGGTAAGTACACACACATTTGTATTGTACCCACACATTTTTACATGGACATTTTTGTTTTATATTGCAGGATATTACACCGGAGCTGGAAGTGGAGCCTTCCATGAGTGAGGCAACTGAAGTGGATGACCCAACCCCACAGCCACGACCCCCGAAAGAGCGGAGCTCGTCCAGAAATCCACTTCTGCCCCAGCCCAGCTCACAAGTTTTTTACTCACACCGAGGAGGTTCTTAATAGGCCCCCGGACTTGGAGCAAACATTTGGCAATTACATTGCAGCGGAGATGTGACTGATGAATGAGGATCAAAAGATCTTCAAGCGTCTGGTTCTTGATGCTACCTCACACATAAATGAATAATCTCTTGATGAGGCGTGTCAGATAACACCACCTGCCAAGCGCTGTCTCCTTATGTGGCGGGAAGCCCTCAACAGATGAGCTGTTTTCCGCTGGGACACATACAGCCCACCCCCTCCTCCCATTCCAGCGCGTCATCTAGTGGTATGTACTTAGACATGCTGAGTACACAGTCCTCTATACTGGACGATCCTCATTTTTTAAATTTAGAATTCATTTTTTTTCTGTTTTTTTTTTAGTTGTTTGAAAAATTGTTGTTGCCCTTACCCTAGTCTCTTGCTCCAAGTGACCTGTATTGAGGTCATTAGTACCACAGCGTTGGTTTCTTGACCTCATTGTCCCAGACTTCTGATCATTGTGATCTATGCACTTCTTGTGATCCTTCTAAAAGCACTGTTCAGAAATCTGCACTTTATCTTCTCTCCCTAATGTATGGTGGCAGCACTGATATTCTGTGGGATACGCCTGATTCCTCTACTGGTTACTGTTGGCATAGTCCTTGCTAAAAAGTCTCTTGTTCTCCTGATAGAGTCAATGAATGAAGACCAGAATTGGTGGTTTTCTTCTATTATTTATATATAAAGTTTTGGGTATTTTAAAATTGCGTTGTGTTTTTCTTGTACAATTAATGGTTGTTAATGCAAATGTCATTTTGTGTAACATATTTTTGTAAAAATCAGAGGGTCAGCGAGACGTTATGGAGCCAATGTATCATTTACTATTTGCTGCTAATTCCCCCAAAACAACCGGACCTCCCAAATATAAGTAGAAGGGACTGCAGCAGGTATCTCCCATACCTTCATAGATGGACATTTCCAGGCAAGGGTCAGGTAAGTTTTTTTTTTTTTTTTAAATACAACAACCCTAATTTACCTACAAGTAAAAAAAAAACAGAACTTTTGAATAGACATAAATTTATTTGAATACAACAAATTATAAAACTATTTAAATAGGCAGAGAGACCCCCCCGTAACATAGCCAAAATTGCACCAGAAATCTTTTGCTTTTAAACGACTTTATTTCATATCTTTAATACACATATTTTATATATATTTTTTACTTAAAAAATACTTTACTCTGCACAACAGCCTATGGGGGTCATTCAGCCCAGCCGCAATAGCGGCCCGCAGCAGTTTACCCGGTGGTGGCAAAATGCACACGCGCAGTGGCCACGCAGACACATACATTGCGGTCACATCCCTGAGGGCTGAACGTGGGCAGGCCGGGACCATTTTCCGGGGGGGATGGGGGGCTGCGTGATGTCACATCTGCGTTCATCTTTGATTGACCCCCTATATGCTTCCAAAGTGCACCTCATATCTGTTACGATCCCTGGTGCTCAGAACACGGAAGATGTTATGAAGTGAGTCCGGAGCACCAGGACGTAATGCTGGAATTGGTGATATAGAACAGGAATAGCCCCTGGCACCCTACCTCCGTTGTTTTACCCGTGTTGTCAATTCACTCTTGCAGGACTATGGTTCCTTGGGCCCATGGCAGCCGCGTTTGAAGGGCGGATTAGGTCTGCCCAACTCCGATGCCCCCTCAGGTCTTAAAGAGAGACAAAGCGTGAACTGAGACAGGGTAATAACAAGGGGACCTCTAACTGAAACAACCAAAGCCAGGGGCTACTGACTCGCCTAAAACTAAATGTATGCGCGGCTTGCCGCCAAAGGAAAAGAAACAAAAAGATACCACTGTCCACTCCCCTACACGGCACCGCCAAGTTCCGGGGAGGACAGTGGAAGCGGAAACCTCCGCAAATGCTCCAGTACAAAATATTGCAATACTAAAGCGGGCTAGGCCGCAACACGCGGCAAAGCCGCCACTCACGAAACCGGGCGAGAACCCCAAACGACAGCCACAGCTTCACGAGGACCAGAAGGATTCCCGGGACCGGCTAAAGAACTCCTGGATACAAAGACACAGGGAGCAGGACGGACCGGATACAGCAGACCAGGAACAGACGTTCACCAGACATAAACAGCATGCAGGAAGCTATCACCGGCGTTAGTGTGAGGCACTGAGGAGGCATATAACAGGGAACCCTCCAATAGGAATACAGAGCCTAAATAACAAATGTCGTGCAGCTGCTTTGCTGCACGAGCAGGGGAAAACAGGTGTGAATGCTTCATTAATGCAACGGGGAACGCAGTCCGCCTGTGGCGTCCCCGTTGCTATGGACCCGGCGGCCCTGAATGCACAGCGACCTAGCGTTGCCAGGGAGCCGGCGGCTATTGCGCGCCCGGCGCCGTGCGGAGAGATAGGGAGAGAGGCGCGGTGGCTGTGACCGCTGCTCTGTCAGAGAGCGGGCGAGCACCGCCGCGCCTAACAATATCTAATCTTTTTCCAAGTTAATTCAAATGATATGACATCGGTAGCACCAGGATTATTACACAGAACACACATAAAGGCTGACTCAGCAAATAACAATAACACATACAAGGGAATAATTAGAAATAAGGAAGCAGAATCATCAGTAAGTCTAATTATCAACTGATTCTGTGTGGAACACATACACCTCTCTACTGTCTCCAGCAGCCCCTGGCACTGCACTGCGGTCATCCACCCTGTCTCCTCCCACTACTGGCATTCGCCCTTTCTCTCTTTACTACTGCCTCCCCACCCACTACTGCCACCATCCTGTCTCCCCCCACTACTGCCACCTGCCCTATCTCCCCACTGACACCTCAGCGCTGCTTGGGGACAATATTACCCACTTAGACACTGCCTCCAGCAGCCCCCGCTACTGCACTACTGCCACCCACCCTGTCTCCCCTGACATCTAAGCACTGCTTGGGAATCTATGGTACTGCTAACAGTCCTTCATCAACAGATGGAAGAAACCCGGGCAGTACGGAGGGAGAAGCTGCTTCTGGTACCATGGTCATGCAAGGCTGGGAGAGTCAGTAAGATTTAATAGAGGGTCAAATTCAGTAAGGATTGCAGATGCTGCTAATTAGAATTTGCAATCCTTTTCCTAGCGTGCTCGGGGCCGCCCATCACAGGGCAAGGCCACCCAGCATGCTGACCGCCGCCTCCCCCCCTTGATGAAACAGAAATTGCGATTGCCTCACCATTTCCGCTTCATCGTAGAAATTAGTGAAGCCTCCTGCTGCCGCAGCTTAGCTGCTACCGCAGGAGGCCCGCCGCATTTTTCTCAATCACGGCGGCTGCATGTGATGTCACAAAGCCACCGTGATGATGCCCGCTTGTCCGCCTCTGCCCTCCATTCGCGCAACACCGCCTCCTCCCTGGAAATGGAGCATTGCCCGCTCACCCCACGTGACTGCCTCTACCTGACAGGCAATCGCATATTCTGCAGAATATGCGGCCGCATGCGCAGGATTGGCACTGCGCATGCATCCGCAACTTTTTCTGAATAATTCCATTTGGATCACACTGCAATCGAACCTGAATTAGGCCCAGAGTCACCATCTTCCAGGCAGCCGGTGAAGGGAGCAGAGAATGGGTGTTATGTGGCAGGAACGGGCTGGTTAGGTAACAGTCTGGCTGCTGCATTCTGTACAAGCTACAAGCGGTGCAATTCTATTGCTGGGAGACCCAGGTAGAGGACATTGCAGTAGTCTATATGGGAGGATACAAGTGCATGTATGACATCAGGTAGATCTTCTGAGGGAAATAAATGCTGGAGTGTGGCTATGTTCCTCATAAGAGGATCTGATTGTGGCTGATACCTGATGTCTAAGTGTCACTCCACCATCCTGGACACCTAGATTCCGCACAGGATCAGCATTTTGTAACTCTGAACCCCCAAGCATAAGTCTGGTTGGTTTGCAAAGCTGAGCTGTAGCCCTGCCCTTTGTTGGTGAACTTCTATCATAATGACATGTTTCACCAGGACTGAGTCACAGCCAACTGTCATCACCCACACCTGGAGCTCAGCTAGACAACCATTTAGGATTGGTACTTGGTTCTCGGTACACGGAGTAAAAGACAGGTCATCTGTATAGCAGTGGCAGATGAGGGCATGACATCTGATTATTTCACCCTGCGGTAGCATGCATATTGCAAAAAGCATAGGAGGTAGGATAAGAACCTTGAAGAACAACGCATGGCAATGATAAGTATACTCCAGAAGATTAAAATGGCTTCTCACCTGTGTGACTTCTCTGATGTGTAACAAGTTGTGATTTCTGTGTAAAACATTTCCCACACTCAGAGCATGGAAATGGCCTCTCACCTGTGTAACTTTGCTGATGTCTAACAAGATGTGATTTCTGTGTAAAACATTTCCCACACTCGGTGCAAGAAAATAGCTTCTCACCTGTGTGACTTCTGTGATGTCTAACAAGAGATGATTTGAGTGCAAAACATTTCCCACACTCAGAACATGGAAATGGCTTCTCACCTGTGTGACTTCTCTGATGTATAACAAGACGGCATTTCCGTGTAAAACATTTCCCACACTCAGAGCAAGAAATTGGATTCTCCACTGTGTGACTTCTGTTATGACTAACAAGATCTGATTTGTGTGCAAAACATTTCCCACATTCAGAACATGGAAATGGCTTCTCACCTGTGTGACTTCTCTGATGTCTAACAAGATTTGATTTCTGTGCAAACCCTTTCCCACACTCAGGACATTGAAATGGCCTCTCACCTGTGTGACTTCGCTGATGTGTAACAAGTTGTGATTTCTTTGTAAAACATTTCCCACACTCAGAGCAAGAAATTGGATTCTCCACTGTGTGACTTCTGTTATGACTAACAAGATCTGATTTGTGTGCAAACCATTTCCCACACTCAGAACATGGAAATGGCTTCTCACCTGTGTGACTTCTCTGATGTATAACAAGTTGTGCTTTCCGACTATAACATTTTGCGCACTCAGAGCAAGAAAATGGCTTCTCACCTGTGTGACTTCTCTGATGTTTAACAAGATCTGATTTCCGTGCAAACCATTTCCCACACTCAGGACATGGAAATGGCCTCTCACTTGTGTGACTTCTCTGATGTCTAGCACGTTGTGATTTCTGTGCAAAATATTTCCCACACTCAGAATATGGAAATGGTGATGTACTTGTGTGACTTCTCTTATGTGCATCAAGAGTCGTTTTGTATGTAAAACATTTCCCACACTTAGAACATGGAAATGGCTTCTCACCTGTGTGCCTTCTCTGATGTGTAACAAGAGCTGATTTGTATGTAAAACATTTCCCACACTCAGAACATAGAAATGGCCTCTCACCTGCCTTACCTGTCTGTGGGTTAATAGGCTTTGTGTTCTTTGTAAAACATTTGGCATCTATAGAACAGGGAAACACTGTATCTACTCTCAGAGCTGTAACAGATGCACCAATATCAGAGTGATCAGGAGAACATTTCCCAGGATCAGAGGGATCAGCTGATAGAGCTGGATGTATAATTGGGGTAATGGGATTATCTCCTGGAGAATCCTGTCTACTGTCATTATCTTTTATGTCACAATCCGGGGATAACATTAGATGTCCTTCTGAGATATTCCTGCCGGTGTGTCCATCTGCTGGAAATAAAATACATTATGGAAATGTGACATTTTCTGTACCAATATTAATCTTGTAAACAATAGGAGAAGACGACTCTCTGGGACAGTTAATTGTAAATGTGTGTGTAATAAAACATAACTTTTAATGAAGGCTTTATAATATTGTGTCTCAGATTATCATTGTGTCCACCCTCCTGAGAACACTCACAATAACAAATGTAATATTATAATAAGACTTAGATATATCTCTCTCTTGTACTGGTAACTAACCATGAAGTATAAATGGAGATGTAGTCACTCGCCAAGTCCTATGTCAGCACCAATGTAAAACAATGGATGGGGAACATATCGTATGAATTGGAGATTCTAGATGAACAATAACATCAGTCATATGAGCTGATGGATCAGAGAAATGTCTCCTAACGTTACTCCTGGAAGCATTAGTAAGGTAGCATTCCTTTATGTGTGCGCTCATACGCTGGTAAGCCTGTATATGTGTTACTCACCCTTATATAAGGTATATTGCTACAGCAGAGTAGGTGTGGAACAAGGTACTTTACATGCAATACACCATATAATACCCTGTAATCATCATCTGCTAGGTTATAATCCACTGTTAAACCCCCATAATCAGTGTATTACCTCTATATTCTCAGTAGTAATAAGGAAGATGTGTGTATGGTATGATATAGAGAATTACATATCAGAATCTATACTGCTGCCGCCATACTTCTGCTTCTCATACGTGTGCTACTGGCAGCAGTGAACATCTGAGTGAGAGTGCAGGGAAGACAGCAGAGTCTGATGAGAAAGAGATTGGATCTGCCTTTGCAGGGATGTACCACACCTGTCACCCCTGTTAGTATATAAATAATAAATAAGAGGGGCCTGAGTCCATCCAGAGGTGCTTTCTGGAGCTTTCATTACTATGTGGCTTCTTATCTACCCTACCTGATAGCTCTCAGCCACCACTGGGCACTGGTACCAAGACCCAATCTATTAAATACCCCACTTCTCCTGCCCTAAAGCCGCTCCGGGCACCGTTCACTGCTGCAGCCTAGTGACGCAGCTGAAGCCACGGGCTGTATTCTGGAGCTAAGTGTGCCCAGTCTTTCCTGCACGCTCCGAATACCTGACTTGGAGGCACTTTTGCCTCAGGTGGGAGCACTGGCTCTTCCACTACTCCTGGGGGCAGAACGGGCTGCGCAATGTCACCGGAGCCCGGCAGTGATATTGGAAAGTGAGGTGATGATCAAGCACTCTTGCTCCGTTGCCCTTTCTCCGAATTCCACTAGCCGATCTGCTAAGGTATCCGTGTGGCCCCACCTGGGACGTTGGACCTCCGGCCCTGCTAGGTATGAAACATGGCTGCTGCTAATAGAGAGGGTGGGGCTTGTGGGTCTCACCGGTTCTGTACAAAGGTCCACTGGTAGGCTGCCCTCTTCAATGCCAATGCCCTTAGCACTCTCTACCTCCGCCCGGCGGGACTCCTCCAAGCTCACGACTGCCGCCCTCATGACGCTTCTGGACGCGTTGAAAGGGATATCCACACCCTTCTCCTGATACACTGAAGACCGCCATCTTGTGCGTTCTCCTGCCCTGCAGTTACTCCTCTCCAAACTCATCTTCTCCAATCAGGTGACCGAAAAGCCACCTAGGATTATCCCACCGCTATGCCAGCAATTTCTGTGACTGGATGGTTCTGTATGAAAGCCCTCACCCTGCCTCGCGTTCCGCCCCAGTCACAGAATGGATGTTTAGGTTACACGGGATCTGATCAATTAGGGGATTCCCATTACCATCAGTAACCGCCTATTACTGACTCCACCCACTGCGTAGTGGGCGGGTACTACACTGCCACCACCAGACTCCTTGTCGCTATGGAGTCTGAAACCATGGTACTGCTCTATATGTGTCAACACGCTGTCTTACCACACCTGTGTGGTGTCGACGAATCACCACTAGTCGCTGGACTTGGCCTCTGCACAGTAGCTGGTGGGAGGCGATGCTTGGAGACGCTGAGTGCACCCTGGACAGCCGGAAAACGGAACTATGTTTGGCATAGCACTGCAGGTCACAAGATGAAGCGGTCATCTTGAGGCAGATGTTTATTCACCCAGTCTTAAAAAAGACTGTTCCCTATTGCTAGTGGCAACAGCAATACAGCAAGATGTTTACAGCAGAGTGAAAATGGTACAATACCTCTGGAGGCTAACAGGCCTCCTCTTTTTATCTTACGCCAATACACATACCACAGGGGGCAAGTCCACCGTGCTGTTCTCAACCAATCATTGTTTACCCATGTGATGTGCATGCCTTGGCCACATGCACAGCTATCATTGTCCTCTACGGACGGTGGGGAGTAGTCGCTCTCCTTTGACCGTCCCATCCTGGAGGGTTGGTATCCACCCTGGTGACGCTCAGTCTAGGCTGGGGGAAGTTTTCCCATCTAAACTACTTCCAGGAATCTGCCCGGGTACCCAGCTCACCATCTCCAGCCTAAAATTGGGCTCCAGAGATGGGCAGCCTAGATCCCCGGTCAGGCTTTCCTGTCCACCAAAGGTGATCCCTAAGGAGCTCCAGAAAACCACTCAGCTTGTTTTAAAGCTGAGCTGCTCCTCTCTCTCCTCGTGATACTTCCATGTGGGAGGCTAGAGAGGAAGGCATTCCATTTTGGGGGGAAAGTACTGGGGGAATCCACCAGCCTACACCAGGCATGTCCAAATTGCGGCCCTCCAGCTGTTGTGAGACTACATATCCCAGCATGCCCTGACAGTTTTGCTGTCAGAGAATGCTAAAGCTGTGTCAGGGCATGCTGGGATGTGTAGTTTCTCAACAGCTGGAGGGCAGCAGTTTGGACATGCCTGGCCTACACAGTAATGGATTCCCCCCTCCTGGGACACACAACCAAGTGCATTCCACCTTAAATACAATTCAAATACACTATACACATTGGCCCTCATTCCGAGTTGTTCATTCGCTAGCTGTTTTTAGCAGCCGTGCAAACGCTAAGCCGCCACTCTCTGGGAGTTTATGTTAGCTTAGCAGAAGTGCGTTCGAAAGGAACGCAGCGCGGCTACAATATTTTTTTGTGCAGTCTTAGCTTGCGATCACTTCAGACTGTTCAGTTCCTGTTTTGATGTCACAAACACGCCCTGCGTTCGGCCAGCTACACCTGCATTTTTCCTGGCACGCCTGCGTTTTTTTTGAACACTCCCCGAAAACGGTCAGTTGACACCCAGTAATGCCCTCTTCCTGTCAATCACTCTGCGGCCAGCAGTGCGACTGAAAAGTGTCGCTATACCTTGTGTGAAACTACATCAATCGTTGTTAAAGAACGCCGTGCGTGCGCATTGCACCGCATACGCATGCGCAGAAGTGCCGTTTTTTTTGCATGATCGCTGCGCAGCGAACGAAAGCTGCTTGCAAACAACTCGGAATGACCCATATTGTTGCTTAATAAATAAATAAATATATATATATATATATATATATATATATATATATATATACACACACATATACATATATATATATATATATATATATACACATACATACACACACACACACACACACACACACACATATACACAGTGTTTGCAAATACGCACTGTAGCGCGTATTTTACCCAGATCTGAGGACGGGGACTCACTTTTCAAAAACGTGTGGATCCCCGAGGACGCGCTCCGCTGCAGCCAATTCCTGGCTCTCAATTAACTGCACTTCCTGCCTGTAAAGAGGAGGTGGAGCATTACCACTACCAGTCTTCTGGTGGTGCCTCCCCCTCCTGGTCACATGCAGCCGCGGATTCACATGGGGGCCGGGCAGAGAATGAAGACGGCTCTACGGCTGCTCTACGCTGTGCTGCGGGCGGGAGGTGAGCGCCGGTGACAGCGTAAGTGCTGTGGGGTAGGGTAAGTAGCCTAGGAGCGGGTGGCTGAACTTGGGTGGTGGCTTTTCTTGCATGCCTTGTGTGTCTTCTGGGAGTGTCATGGGCTTGTAGCCCGACCTCAGTGGTTGTTTCAGGCATCCACTACAGTAAGTTTCCCTGATATTCCCAGCGCCATTCACAAATAAGCTAAGGATCTATGAGACTATAACATGAATCTACTGTGCAGGCACTGCTGGTACCTGTGGTGCACCCGCTACTTCTGGGATCATCCTGTCAAGTTGCCTAAAACGTCTGCTTCCGTCAAAAGCATTTATACAAGTGATCTGAGCCCGGGCTACATCATATAAGGCTAGAAATGAGAAACCACACCGGCATCCCAATCGCAGCACTGCCGACACCTAACCCTCCCACTCACAGCCTAACCCTAACCTCCCCCAGCAGTGCCTAAACCTAACCCTCCCACTCACAGCCTAACCCTTACCTCCCCCCAGCAGTGCCTAAACCTAACGCCCCTTACCCACAGCCTAACCCTAACCTCCCCCCAGCAGTGCCTAAACCTAACGCCCCTTACCCACAGCCTAACCCTAACCTCTCCCCAGCACTGCCTAAACCTAACCCCCTTACCCACAGCCTAAATCTAACCCGCCCCCCTAGAGACTAACCCTATCCCCCCTCTCTACAGCCTAACCCTAACCTCCGCCCAGGAGTGCCTAAACCTAACCCCCCTTACCCACAGCCTAACCCTAACCTCCCCCCAGCAGTGCCTAAACCTAATCCCCCTTACCCACAGCCTAACCCTAATCTCCCCCCAGCCTTGCCGACACCTAACCCTCCCACTCACAGCCATACCCTAACCTCCCCCCAGCAGTGCCTAAACCTATCCCCCCTTACCCACAGCCTAACCCTAACCCCCTTTACCCACAGCCTAACCCTAAGCTCCGCCCAGGAGTGCCTAAACCTAACCCCCTTACCCACAGCCTAACCCTAACCTCCCCCAGCAGTGCCTAACACTATCCCCCCTTACCCACAGCCTAACCCTAATCTCCCCCCAGCACTGCCGACACCTAACCCTCCCACTCACAGCCATACCCTAACCTCCCTTACCCACAGCCTAAACCTAACCCCCCTTACCCACAGCCTAACCCTAACCTCCCTCCAGCAGTGCCTAAACCTAACCCTCTTACCCACAACCTAACCCTAACCTCCCCCCAGCAGTGCCTAACCCTATCCCCCCTTACCCACAGCCGAACCCTAACCTCTACCCCGGCAGTGCCTAAACCTAACCCCCTTACCCACAGCCTAACCCTAACCTCCCCCCAGCAGTGCCTAATCCTAACCCTCCTTACCCACAGCCTAAACCTAACCTCCCCCCAGCAGTGCCTAAACCTAACGCCCCTTACCCACAGCCTAACCCTAACCTCTCCCCAGCACTGCCTAAACCTAACCCCCTTACCCACAGCCTAACCCTAACCTCCCCCCAGCAGTGCCTAACCCCCCTTACCCACAGCCTAACCCTAACCTCCCCCCAGCAGTGCCTAAACCTAACCCCCCTTACCCACAGCCTAACCCTAACCTCCCCCCAGCAGTGCCTAACCCTAACCTCCCTTACCCACAACCTAACCCTAACCTCCCCCCAGCAGTGCCTAAACCTACCCCCCTTACCCACAGCCTAACCCTAACCTCCCCCCAGCAGTGCCTAAACCTAACCCCCCTTACCCACAGCCTAACCCTAACCTCCCCCCAGCAGTGCCTAACCCTAACCTCCCTTACCCACAACCTAACCCTAACCTCCCCCCAGCAGTGCCTAAACCTAACCCCCCTTACCCACAGCCTAACCATAACCTCCCCCCAGCAGTGCCTAAACCTAACCCTCCTTACCCACAGCCTAACCCTAACCTCCCCCCAGCAGTGCCTAACCCCCCTTACCCACAGCCTAAACCTAACCACCCTTACCCACAGCCTAAACCTAACCCCCCTTACCCACAGCCTAACCATAACCCCCCTTACCCACAGCCCAACCCTAGCCCCCCTTACCCACAGCCCAACCCTAGCCCCCCTTACCCACAGCCTAACCCTAACCCCCCTTACCCACAGCCTAACCCTAACCCCCCTTACCCACAGCCTAACCCTAACCCCCCTTACCCACAGCCCAACCCAGGCCCCCCTTACCCACAGCCTAACCCTAATCACCCTTACCCACAGCCTTTTCAGGACACTATAGCGTGTATAATAGCGTCTCTCCCCTTATTTACACCCCTGTACCAGTTTCCTGTATATCCTGAGTGTCTGGAGGGGCTGTGTGTCCTTGCTGCTGTAGCTGTAAGCAGAGGAAAGCGCCAAAACGCCACTGGTGCCGCTCTAAGGAAGCTCCGCCCCCTTGTAATGGCGGCAGAGCTATACATTTATACTGGCAAATGTCTCCTAACAGGTGTAAAACGTAACATGAATGCCTGTTTCCACCACCGCTGCCAGTGTACACAGGGGGCTATAGCGTATCCCTCCGTAGAGCATCCACATGCCGCCCCTGTGATCGCGCTGCAGCAAGAGCCGGGGGACCTCCCTAGCGGGTCCCCCGGTTTGTACTCACCACTCTTCTCACCTCCCGGCATTGTTAGGGGTGTGCGGCGTGCTGCGATTGCGTTTGCTAATGCACAATGCCCTGCGGTACCAACAACCTCTCAGGACGGTGGTCCTGCAGCGGGGAAGCGGCTCGGACGCCTGAAGAGACCGGTAACCGCCTCCCCCAACTCCCTCAGTATACAGTTATACTGTTGCCCAAACAGTATACCGACAATAACAACGTTTAAAATAAACGGAGGAAAAATTCTCTGGAGCTCCAGAGTGGCATCCTCTCCTGAGGGCACACTGTTCTAAACTGGCTGCAGGAGGGGGCATAGAGGGGAGGAAGAAAGCACACCCAGTGGAAGAAATCTAAAGTACACCGGCTCCTTTGGACCCCATCTATACCCCATCGTACAAAGTCCCCAATATCCCTTGTGGATGTTAGAGAAAATAGGATTTTAATACCTACCGGTAAATCCTTTTCTCTTAGTCCGTAGAGGATGCTGGGGTCATCATAGAACCATGGGGTATAGACGGGATCCGCAGGAGACATGGGCACTTCAAGACTTTGAAAGGGTGTGAACTGGCTCCTCCCTCTATGCCGCTCCTCCAGACTCCAGTTATAGGAACTGTGCCCAGGAAGACGGACATTTCGAGGAAAGGAATTATTGTTAAACTAAGGCGAGATTCTTACCAGCTAACACCTCAAGAATGCCGCAGAACATGGCATTCAACAGAACACAAGCCAACGGCATGAACAATTGCAGCAACATGCTGACAATAACGTAACACAACATTTGTGTAACCACAACTAATAACTGCAGATAAGGTACGCACTGGGACGGGCGCGCAGCATCCTCTACGGACTAAGAGAAAAGGATTTACCGGTAGGTATTAAAATCCTATTTTCTCATACGTCCTAGAGGATGCTGGGGTCATCATAGAACCACGGGGTTATACCAAAGCTCTAGAACGGGCGGGAGTGCGCGGATGACTCTGCAGCACCGACTGACCAAACTAAAGGTCTCCATTGGCCGAGGTGTCAAACTGTAGAACTTTGCTAATGTGTTTGACCCCAACCAAGTAGCTGCTCGGGAAAGTTGCAATGCCGAGACCCCCCGGGCAGCCGCCCAGGATGAGCCCACCTTTCTAGTAGAATGGGCCTTTACAGATTCTGGTAACGGCAATCCAGCAGTGGACTGAGCATGCTGAATCGTGTTACAGATCCAGCGTGCAATGATCTGCTTGGAAGCAGGACACCCAATCATGCTGGGAGCATACAGGACAAACAGAGCCTCTGTTTTCCTAATCTGAGCCGTTCTGGAGACATAAATCTTCAAAGCTCTAACCACATCCAGAGATTTTGACTCAGCGAAGGCGTCAGTAGCCACAAGCACCACAATAGGTTGTTTCATGTGGAAAGAGGAAACCACCTTCGGTAGAAATTGTTGAGGTGTCCTCAATTCAGCTCTATCTTCATGGAAGATCAAATAAGGGCTCTTGTGAGACAAGGCCGCTAACTCAGACACCCGCCTTGCAGATGCCAAGGCCAACAGCGATGACCACTTTCCAGGTGAGGAATTTCAACTCCATCGTCCGTAAAGGTTCAAACCAATGTGATTGAAGGAACTGCAACACCACATTAAGATCCCATGGTGCAACTGGAGGCACAAATGAAGGTTGGATGTGCAACACGCCTTTCACGAAAGTCTGAACTTCTGGAAGGGAGGCCAATTGTTTCTGAAAGAAAACCGATAAGGTCGAAATCTGTACCTTAATTGAGCCCAATTTTAGGCCCGCATCCACACCTGCTTGTAGAAAATGGAGAAAACGTCCTAGCCGAAACTCTTCCGTAGGAGCCCCCTTGGATTCACACCAAGAAACATATTTTTTCCAAATACGGTGGTAATGTTTAGACGTTACCCCTTTTCTGGCCTGAATAATTGTGGGAATGACTTCACTGGGAATACACTTACGGTCTATGATTTTGCGCACAACCGCCATGCCGTCAAACGTAGCTGTGGAAAGTCCTGATACACGCACAGCCCCTGTTGGAAGAGGCCAGGGATCTCCTATGCGTAATTCCTGAAGATCTGGATATCAAGCCCTCCTTGGCCAATCTAGGACAATGAGGATCGCCCGGATCTTTGTTCTTCTTATGATCTTTAGAACCTTTGGAATGAGAGGAAGTGGAGGTAATACATACACCGACTGAACCACCCATGGTGTCACCAGTGCATCCACTGCAATTGTTTGAGGGTCCCTTGACCTGAAACAATATCTCTGAAGCTTCTTGTTGAGACAAGATGCCCTCATGTCTACTTGAGGAACTCCCCAACGACTTGTCACCTCTGTGAAGACTTCCTGGTGGAGGCCCAACTCTCCTGGATGGAGATCGTGTCTGCTGAGGAAGTCTGCTTCCCAGTTGTCCACTGCTGGAATGAAGATCGCTGACAGAGGGCTTGTATGCTTTTCCGCCCAGCGGAAAATCCTTGTGGCTTCTGCCAATGCCGCTCTGATTTTCGTTCCGCCCTGATGGTTTATGTACGCTACTGCTGTTACATTGTCCGACTGGATCAGTACAGGCAGATCTCGAAGATGTTCCGCTTGCAGAAGGCCGTTGTAAATGGCCCTTAACTCCAGAACATTTATGTGGAAACAAGTTTCCTGACTTGACCATCTTCCTTGGAAGTTTTCTCCCATTGTGACTGCCCCCCCAGCCTCGGAGGATTGCATCCGTGGTCAGCAGGATCCAGTCCTGTATCCCGAACCTGCGCCCCTCTATGAGGTGAGAGCTGTGCAGCCATCACAGGATTGATACCCTGGTCTTGGAAGACAGGATTATCCTCCGGTGTATGTGTAGGTGGGACCCGGAACACTTGTCCAACAGGTCCCACTGGAACACTCTGGCATGGAACCTGCCAAACTGAATGGCCTCGTAGGCCACAACCATCTTCCCCAGCCACCAAATGCATTGATGGATTGACACTCTTGCTGGTTTCAGAATTTGTTTGCCCAGACTCTGAAGTTCCAGAGCCTTGTCCACTGAAGAAAGACTCTCTGTAGTTCTGTGTCCAATATCATTCCCAAAAACGACAACCGCATCGTCTGAATCAACTGCGATTTTGGCAAGTTTAGGGGCCAACCATGTTGCTGAAGAACCGTCAGGGAGAGTGCAACGTTTTGCACCAACTGGTTCCTGGATCTCGCCTTTATCAGGAGATTGTCCAAGTATGGGTCCTTGCTTGCGAAGGAGAACCATCATCTCTGCCATCACTTTGGTGAAAATCCTCAGAGCCGTGGACAGACCAAACTGCAACGTTTGAAATTGGTAATGACAATCCTGAATTGCAAACCTCAGGTAAGCCTGATGCGGAGGATAAATGGGAACATGTAAGTAGGCCGGAACCATGATTTCCTGATTAAGGTGGAAAGAGGACACCACCTTCAGTAAATACCCGGGACGTGTTCTAAGAACCGCCCGATCACGGTGAAAAATCAGATAAGGTAACCTACAAGACAAGGCACCCAAATCCGACACCTGTCTAGCAGAGACAATAGCCAGCAGAAACAATACCTTAAGGGAAAGCCACTTAAGGTCTGCAGATTCAAGAGGCTCAAACAGAGACCCTTGCAACGCCTCCGGAACCACCGACAGGTCCCAAAGAGCCACAGGCGGGACATAAGGAGGTTGTATCCGCAACACACCCTGAGTGAACGCATGCACATCAGGTAAGGTCGCAATTTTTCTCTGGAACCAAACCGACAAGGCAGAAATATGAACATTGATGGAGGCCAGACGAAGGCCCAAGTCCAGGTCCTGTTGTAGAGGGGCCAAAAGTTTGGCCGTACTAAACTTGTAAGCATCATAATTGTTAGATGCACACCTAGCAAAGTAAAAATTCCAGACCTTATGGTAAATCCGAGCAGAGGTCGGTTTCCGGGCCTTCAACATGGTTTGAATGACCGCCTCAGAAAATCCTTTGGCCTTCAAGACGGAAGCTTCAAGAGCCACGCCGTCAAAGCCAATCGGGCTAAATCCTAATATACACAGGGGCCCTGAACAAGGAAATCTGGACACTGCGGAAGTAGAAGGGGATTCTCTATCGAGAGACCCTGAAGGTCTGAGAACCAATGCCATCTGGGCCACGCTGGAGCGATCAGAAGCAGGATTCCTCCTTCTTTCTTGAACTTCCTTATTACTCTGGGCAGGAGTGACACCGGAGGGAACATGTATGGCAGCCGAAAGTTCCATGGAATTGCCAGTGCGTCCACG
The DNA here is from genome assembly GCF_028390025.1 of Pseudophryne corroboree. Taxonomy (NCBI): domain Eukaryota; kingdom Metazoa; phylum Chordata; class Amphibia; order Anura; family Myobatrachidae; genus Pseudophryne; species Pseudophryne corroboree. The sequence goes on along the minus strand of NW_026970276.1, from coordinate 194,668 downwards.
AACGCTGCTTGAGGATCCCTTGTCCTTGCTCTGAAGACCAGAACCTTGTGATTGTGTCCAGATGCCATCAGGTCCACATCTGGAAGGCCCCACTTGTCCACAAGGAGTTGAAACACTTCTGGATGGAGGCTCCACTCTCTGGCATGTACGTCCTGACGAATGAGAAAGTCCGCTTCCCAGTTTAGGACCCCCGGAATGAACACTGCCAATATGGCTGACAGATGACGTTCCACCCACTAAACAATCCGTGATACTTCCCTCAATGCCATGTGGCTTTGAGTGCCGCCTTGATGATTGATGTACGCCACCGTGGTGGCGTTGTCCAACTGTACTTGAACAGGTCTGTTCTGTATTAAATGAGGGCCAAGTTCAATGAGTTGAACACCGCCCGCAATTCCAGAATGTTTATCAGGAGGAGAGACGACTCCTTGATCCACAAACCCTGAAGGGAGTGTTGTTCCAACACAGCACCCCAACCTCTCAGACTGGCATCCGTCGTCAGAAGGACCCAGCTGAAGATCCAGAAGGGACGAACCCTGCTAAATCGTTGGTCCTGAAGCAACCAGCTCAGTGACAGATGGACCTCCGGAGACAAGGAGATCATTTGAGACCTGATCCGGTGAGGCAAGCCGTCCCACTTGGTAAGAATTAGCTTCTGCAGAGAGCAGGAATGGAATTGAGCATACTCCACCATGTTGAAAGCAGACACCATGAGACCTAGCACTTGCATTGCCGAATGTATCGACACTTGCGGACAAGATAGGAGGCATCGAATCCTGTTCTGAAGCTTCAGGACTTTCTTCTGAGACAAAAACAACTGCTGGTTGTGAGTGTCCAACAACGCCCACAGGCAGGAGCAGATTGGGAACAAAAAGCATCCCTGGAAAAAAATAAGAATTTACTCACCGGTAATTCTATTTCTTGTAGTCCGTAGTGGATGCTGGGAACTCCGTAAGGACCATGGGGAATAGCGGCTCAGCAGGAGACTGGGCACAGATAAGAAAGCTTTAGGACTACCTGGTGTGCACTGGCTCCTCCCCCTATGACCCTCCTCCAGACCTCAGTTAAGATACTGTGCCCGGAAGAGCTGACACGATTAAGGAAGGATTTTGAATCCCGGGTAAGACTCATACCGGCTACACCAATCACACCGTACAACTTGTGATATTAAACCCAGTTAACAGTATGATAACAAGTGGAGCCTCTGAACAGATGGCTCTCAACAATAACCCGATTAGTTAACAATAACTATGTACAAGTATTGCAGCAATCCGCACTTGGGATGGGCGCCCAGCATCCACTATGGACTACGAGAAATAGAATTACCGGTGAGTAAATTCTTATTTTCTCTGACGTCCTAGTGGATGCTGGGAACTCCGTAAGGACCATGGGGATTATACCAAAGCTCCCAAACGGGCGGGAGAGTGCGGATGACTCTGCAGCACCGAATGAGCAAACTCAAGGTCCTCCTCAGCCAGGGCATCAAATTTGTAAAATTTTGCAAAAGTATTAGACCCTGACCAAGTAGCCGCTCGGAAAAGTTGTAAAGCAGAGACCCCTCGGGTAGCCGCCCAAGATGAGCCCACCTTCCTTGTGGAATGGGCTTTCACTGATTTAGGATGCGGCAGTCCCGCCGCAGAATGCGCAAACTGAATTGTGCTACAAATCCAGCGAGCAATCGTCTGCTTAGAAGCAGGAGCACACAGCTTGTTGGGTGCGTACAGGATAAATAGCGAGTCAGTTTTCCTGACTCTAGCCGTCCTTTTCAGGGCCCTGACAACGTCCAGTAACTTGGCATCCTCCAAGTCCCTAGTAGCCGCAGGCACCACAATAGGTTGGTTCAAGTGAAAAGCTGATACCACCTTCGGGAGAAACTGGGGACGAGTCCTCAATTCTGCCCTATCCATATGGAAGATCAGATAAGGGCTTTTACAAGACAAAGCCGCCAATTCTGACACACGCCTGGCCGAAGCCAGTGCCAACAACATGACCACTTTCCACGTGAGATATTTCAGATCCACGGTTTTAAGTGGCTCAAACCAATGTGATTTCAGGAACCCCAAGACCACATTGAGATCCCAAGGTGCCACTGGGGGCACAAAAGGGGGCTGAATATGCAGCACTCCCTTGACAAATGTCTGAACTTCAGGCAATGAAGCCAGTTCTTTCTGGAAGAAAATCGACAGAGCCGAAATCTGGACCTTAATGGACCCCAATTTGAGGCCCATAGTCACTCCTGCTTGCAGGAAATGCAGAAATCAACCCAGTTAAAATTCCTCCGTTGGGGCCTTCCTGGCCTCACACCACGCAACATATTTTCGCAAAATGCGGTGATAATGTTGTGTGGTTACATCCTTCCTGGCCTTGATCAGGGTAGGGAGGACTTCCTCCGGAATACCTTTTTCCTTCAGGATCCGGTGTTCAACCGCCATGCCGTCAAACGCAGCCGCTGTAAGTCTTGGAACAGGCAGGGTCCCTGTTGGAGAAGGTCCCGCCTTAGCGGTAGAGGCCATGGGTCCTCTGTGAGCATCTCTTGAAGTTCCGGGTACCAAGCTCTTCTTGGCCAATCCGGGACCACGAGTATCGTTCTTACTCCTCTCCTTCTTATAATTCTCAGCATCTTGGGAATTAGAGGCAGAGGAGGGAACACATAAACTGACTGGTACACCCACGGTGTCACTAGAGCGTCCACTGCTATCGCCTGAGGGTCCCTTGACCTGGAGCAATATCTTTTTTGTTTTATTGTTGAAGCGGGACGCCATCATGTCCACCTTTGGCCGTTCCCAATGGTTTACAATCATTTGGAAGACTTCTGGATGAAGTCCCCATGGAGGTCGTGCCTGCTGAGGAAGTCTGCTTCCCAGTTGTCTACGCCCGGGATGAACACTGCTGTCAGTGCTAACACGTGATTCTCTGCCCATCGGAGAATCCTTGTGGCTTTTGCCATTGCCCCCATGCTTCTTGTGCCGCCCTGTCTGTTTACATGGGCGACCGCCGTGATGTTGTCTGATTGTATCAGTACCGGCTGGTTTTGAAGCAGAGGTCTTGCCTGGCTTAGGGCATTGTAGATGGCCCTTAATTCCAGAATATTTATGTGAAGAGAAATCTCCTGATTTGACCACAGTCCCTGGAAATTTCTTCCCTGTGTGACTGCCCCCAGCCTCGAAGGCTGGCATCCGTGGTTAACAGGACACAGTCCTGTATCCCGAATCTGCAGCCCTCTAGGAGATGAGCACTCTGCAGCCACCACAGGAGCGACACCCTGGTCCTTGGTGACAGGGTTATCCTCTGATGCATCTGAAGATGCGATCCGGACCACTTGTCCAACAGGTCCCACTGGAAGGTTCTTGCGTGAAATCTGCCGAATGGAATTGCCTCGTATGAGGCTACCATCTTTCCCAAGACTCTCGTGCATTGATGCACTGACACCTGTCCTGGTTTTAGGAGGCTTCTTACTAGAGACGACAACTCTTTTGCTTTCTCCTCCGGAAGAAACACTCTTTTCTGGTCTGTATCCAGAATTATCCCCAGGAACAGAAGGCGTGTCGTAGGAACCAGCTGTGACTTTGGGATATTGAAAATCCAGCCGTGCTGTTGTAGCACTTCCTGAAATAGTGCTACCCCCACCAACAACTGCTCCTTGGACCTCGCCTTTATCAGGAGATCATCCAAGTACGGGATAATTAAAACCCCCTTCTTTCGAAGGAGTATCATCATTTCGGCCATTACCTTGGTAAAGACCCTCTGTGCCATGGATAACCCAAACGGCAGCGTCTGGAACTGGTAGTGACAGTCCTGTACCACAAACCTGAGGTACTCCTGGTGAGGAGGGTAAATTGGGACATGCAGGTAAGCATCCTTGATGTCCAGTGATACCATGTAATCCCCTTCCTCCAGGCTTGAGATAACCGCCCTGAGCGATTCCATCTTGAACTTGAACCTCTTTATATATGTGTTCAAGGATTTCAAATTTAAAATGGGTCTCACCGAACCGTCCGGTTTCGGTACCACAAACATTGTGGAATAGTAACCCCTTCCTTGTTGAAGGAGGGGCACCTTGATAATCACCTTTTGCGAATACAGTTTGTGTATAGCCTCTAACACTGCCTCCTTGTCGGTAAGGCAGATTTTAGGAAACGGCGGGGGGGAGGCGTCTCGAATTCCAGTCTGTACCCCTGAGATACTACCTGAAAGATCCAGGGATCCACTTGTGAGCGAGCCCACTGTGTGCTGAAATTCTTGAGACGGGCCCCCACCGTACCCCAGCGTCATGCTGTGGACTTGGCGGAAACGGGGGAGGACTTCTGCTCCTGGGAGCTGGCTGTCTGCTGCAGCTTTTTTCCTTTACCTCTGCCTTTTGGCAGAAAGGACGCGCCTCTCGCTCGCTTGCCCTTATGGGGCCGAAAGGACTGTGCTTGATAGTACGGTGCTTTCTTTTGTTGGGGGGCAGCTGTCGCCGTGGAAACGAGGTCCGACAGACCTTCCCTAAATAACTCCTCCCCTTTATAAGGCAAAACTTCCATGTGCCTTTACGAGTCGGCATCACCTGACCACTGCCGAGTCCATAACCCTCGCCTGGCGGAAATGAACATTGCACTTACTCTTGATGCCAGCCGGCAAATATCCCTCTGTGCATCATACATGTATAAAAGCGCATCTTTTATATGCTCTAGAGTCAGTAATATAGTGTCCCTATACAGGGTATCAATATTCTCTGTCAGGGAATCTGACCACGCAGCCGCAGCACTATACATCCATGCTGAAGCAATAGCTGGTCGCAGTATAACACCTGTATGTGTGTATATATACTTTAGGATAGCCTCCTGCTTTCTATCAGCAGGTTCCTTTAGGGCGGCCGTATCCGGAGACGGTAGTGCCACCTTCTTTGACAAACGAGTGAGCGCTTTATCCACCCTAGGAGGTGTTTCCCAACGTGCCCTATCCTCTGGCGGGAAAGGGTACGCTAACAATAACCGTTTAGAAATTACCAATTTCTTATCTGGGGAAGCCCACGCTTATTCACATACGTCATTTAATTCCTCAGATGCAGGAAAAACTACGGGTAGTTTTTTCTCACCAAACATAATACCCTTTTTAGTGGTACCTGGGGTAATGTCAGTAATGTGTAAAACATTTTTCATTGCCTCAATCATGTAACGGGTGGCCCTATTGGAAGTTCCATTAGTCTCCTCGTCGTCGACACTGGAGTCGGTATAAGTGTCGACGTCTGTATCTGCCATCTGAGGTAGCGGGCGTTTTAGAGCCCCTGATGGCCTTTGAGACGCCTGGACAGGCACAAGCTGAGTAGCCGGCTGTCCTATGTCGTCAAACCTTTTGTGTAAGGAGTTGACACTTTCACGTAATTCCTTCCATAAGTCCATCCACTCAGGTGTCGATCCCGCAGGGGGTGACATCACATTTACAGGCATTTGCTCCGCCTCCACGTAAGCCTCCTCATCATACATGTCGACACAGCCGTACCGACACACAGCACACACACAGGGAATGCTCTGACAGAGGACAGGACCCCACAAAGCCCTTTGGAGAGACAGAGGGAGACTATGCCAGCACACACCAGAGCGCTATATATACTGGGATATCACTATACAGAGTGTTTTCCCTTATAGCTGCTTTTATATCATACACTGCGCCTAAATTGAGTGCCCCCCCCCCCTCTCTTTTTTACCCTTTCTGTAGTGCAGGACTGCAGGGGAGAGCCAGGGAGCGATCCTTCCAGCAGAGCTCTGAGGGAAAATGGCTCCGGTGTGCTGAGGGAGATAGCTCCGCCCCTTTTTCGGCTGACTTTTTCCCGCTTTTTCTGGAAATCTGGCAGGGGTTAATTTACACCTATATAGCCCTTTGGACTATATATGGTGTATATTTGCCAGCCAAGGTGTCTTATTGCTGCTCAGGGCGCCCCCCCCCCAGCGCCCTGCACCCATCAGTGACCGGAGTGTGAGGTGTGCATGAGGAGCAATGGCGCACAGCTGCAGTGCTGTGCGCTACCTTGTTGAAGACAGAGTCTTCTGCCGCCGATTTTCTGGACCACTTCTTGCTTCTGGCTCTGTAAGGGGGACGGCGGCGCGGCTCCGGGAACGGACATCGAGGTCGGGCCCTGCGTTCGATTCCTCTGGAGCTAATGGTGTCCAGTAGCCTAAGAAGCCCAAGCTAGCTGCAAGCAGGTAGGTTCGCTTCTTCTCCCCTTAGTCCCTCGCTGCAGTGAGCCTGTTGCCAGCAGGTCTCACTGAAAATAAAAAAACCTAAAATATACTTTCTTTCTAGGAGCTCAGGAGAGCCCCTAGTGTGCATCCAGCTCAGCCGGGCACAAAGATCTAACTGAGGTCTGGAGGAGGGTCATAGGGGAGGAGCCAGTGCACACCAGGTAGTCCTAAAGCTTTCTTATTTGTGCCCAGTCTCCCGCGGAGCCGCTATTCCCCATAGTCCTTACGGAGTTCCCAGCATCCATTAGGACGTCAGAGAAATATGTGCTAGTGGCCCCACATGGGCAGCACCAGAGGTGTAAGGTCTAGCCATGGGCCATGGCAGCAGCTCCCTCCCCCCAAGACTTTCCAGATAGTGGGCATGTCCAGCATCAAGGGGGAAGATAAAAAGAAATAACATTAAATATTAGGAGCACATTATATGATACACCTTCAGAATTTAGGAAACTATATAATTCTTTAGGTAGATATATTTTCTTGCTTATTACACCAACCGTATCCCAATCACTATTCACTCAATCTTATATGTCAGCCAAGCAGGCAGACAGAGCATACACTAGATCATCTGCAATCACAGGCTAAGTGGCAAAGTCATTTTCATATATGCTAATTATTCTGTATCTTATTCGTTATGCCTATAAATAGGACCGCATGTCCTCAAACAAAACAGGCCCCACAGGTGCGTCGGCCTACCGGGAGTCTTCCCTGCAAGCCCTATGGCCAATCCGCCTCTGCCCATAGGTGCACCATGCTCCAAGCAGGGACCAGGGAAGATTTCTTCCAGTTGATGAGCCACCCGTGGGCTTGCAGAAACTGGATAGTCAGATCCAGATGGCGTAGGAGAGTTTCTGGGGAATTTGCCAGTATCAACAAGTCGTCCAGGTACGGTAGGATCCTGACCCCTTGACGGCGGAGCACAGCCGTCATGACCACCATAACCTTGGTGAAGACTTGCGGAGCCGTGGTCAAACCAAAGGGTAACGCCCAAAATTGGTAATGGAGGTTGCCAACCGCAAACCTCAGGTATTGCTGATGCGACATTGCAATGGGAATATGCAGGTAAGCATCCTGTATGTCCAGGGAGACCATATAATCCCCAGGTTCCAATGCCAGAACAATAGAGCGAAGAGTTTCCATACGAAACTTGGAGACCTTCACAAATTTGTTCAAGGACTTGAGGTTGAGAATGGGCCGGGAAGACCCATTCGGTTTCGGGACTAGGAACAGCGGTGAATAGTACCCCTTGCCTCTCTGAGCCAGAGGCACCTGTACTACCACTCCTGTGTCCAGTAGGGACTGTACCACCGAATGAAGAGTTTTTGCCTTTACCTGATCCGAAGGGATGTCTGTCAGGCAAAATCTATGAGAGGGGAGATTTTTGAAGGATACGGTGTAACCTCAAGTGACGACTTCCCGTACCCAGGCATCGGAAGTGGTCTTCAACCATTCCTGGGTATACCCTAGAAGTCGCCCCCCCACCCTGGGATCCCCCATGCGGCAGGCAATTTAGTTTTGGAAGCAGGCTGACGGGTAGCCCAGGCCAGTTTGTCCTTATTTGGTTTGGAAGTGCGTACCTGTTTCGAGTACGCCTGACCCTTTGCTTACCCTTAAGGATAAAGGAGTACTCTTAGCCTTCGGCAACGAAGGGGCAGTACTAGGTAAACACGTTGTTTTAGCAGAAGCTAAGTCAGCCACTATCTTATTGAGGTCTTCTCCGAAAAGAATGTCTCCCTTAAACGGGACTACCTCCAGGGTTTTCTTAGAAGACAGATCCACAGACAAGGACTGCAACCATAGAATCCGGCGAGCCAGTATGGACGTAGTAGAAAGCTTGGCCGCCAGAATACCTGTATCCGAAGCCGCCTCCTTAATGTAATGACACGCTGTGACAATATATGACAAGCATTGTCTAGCATGATCAGAAGCGTTGGACGGCAACTCCGCCTCCAGCTCCTGAGCCCACGCTTCCACAGCTTCTGCAGCCCATGTCGCGGCAATGGTGGGCCTATGTGCAGCACCGGTTAGGGTGTAAATTGCCTTTAAACAACCCTCCACACGCTTATCCGTCGGCTCTCTCAGGGACGTGACAATAGTTACGGGCAGAGCTGAGGATACCACCAGCTGCGCCACCTTCGAATCCACTGGCGGGTGTGATTCCCAATTTTTACTTAGCTCCGCAGCGAGGGGGTAGCGAGCCAGCATCTTCTTGTGAGGCATGAATTTCTTTAAAAAGCTATTTCCTGGGGGGCGTGGCCTGACGAGTAATGGAGTAGGACGTGTTCTCCTAGCTCCCCAGCCGACAATATCCGTATTATATCCTGCACCCCCTAAGTGACTGTATAAGTGGCCCTGTGCGGCTTTATGAACATCTGCTGCCCGACTTGGACCTCATTTTAAGTAAATTTGGAGCCCGGTGTCCCTGCTGGGAACGTTTGAATAACTGATTGGTCCTGACCTGCATGTGGCCGGCGCCATCTTGGCTGGTGCTGCAGGGGAGCTGTGCCACTCGTCCCCCTCCCGGAGTTCCTGAAGTGCCCTGCGACCGGAGAGTGGACGCCGCAGGGGCCCCGCCACCTGCATAGTACACCCTTCTGCTTCGTTTCCCCGCCGGACGTCCAGGGCGCCTGTCGCGGCCGTGAAGCCTGAGTGAAGCCGCCGGGCGTCATCTTGCGGTTGGCGGGCCACATGTACGGAGCTCCGCCACCCGCCCCCTGACAGCCCTGTGATTTATCTGAAGCGGCCAGTGCGCCGAACGTTGAACACCACCGCTGCCTGCTACAGAGGCCTCTGTCCCTGGGGGGATACTACAACATTAACTGTGCTATCAGTGGGGTTTCCGGGCGCCATCTTGGGGTTGGCGGCAGGCTCAGTTTTGCTCCTGTCCAAACCCCTCCTGCAGGAAGTGTCTATTACATGCAGCATGGGCAGCTGGACCTGACTGGAGGCTGGTGAAAGATAATAAGAGGACCTGCATTGTTCGGCCTCGTGAAGGTACTGTCTATACAGGTGGGAAACTGCCAGACTCCCTGAATCAGACCACAGCTTCCAGGTTCATAGTGCCGACACGCAGCAACACTCCCAGGAACATTGGTCCTTTTATATATATATATATTTGCCCTGCGTCTCCTGGCCCTCACACAGCGGGTAGGTGCCTGCGTCCCCCTCTCTTTGCCTACACTGCTTGGATATATAACTAGTCGAATACGGCGGCATTGTGTTATCCAAAATGGTGAAAGGCCGCCAACAAAACGCGGCGGCGGGCGCAATGGAAAAGTTTGTTCGCAACCCCGGTCCCCAACAACAGAGGAGGGAAACTACACAAGCTGAGTCTCCGCCCCCCTCTCCTGCATACAGCTCAGCCTCAGCAGAACCGCCTGATGCTGCTTTACAAAGAGTGTTGGATGCCGTGACAGCTAGCGAGGCCCGTTTGGCTGATAAAATTGGGCAGGTGCAGTCTGATCTCTCCATTATACATCAGGACCTACAACGGGTGAGAGAGAGGGTGGGTGAGGCCGAAACCCGTATCTCCAATGTCGAGGATACTATCACCCCGCTGGGAAGGCGTACTGATATTTTGGAGTCTCAAATGACCGATGTGCGCAAAAAACTAACGGATATGGAGGGGCGCCTACGCCACAATAATGTCCGTTTCATAGGCTTGCCCGAGAAGGAGGAAGGCTCATCTCCTGAGGAATTTCTAGAGGAGTGGCTGCGGAAGGCATTTGGACCCGAGGAATTCTCGTCTCATTTCACCATAGAACGAGCTCATAGAGTTCCGATGCGCCCGTTGCCTCCGGGGGCTCCGCCCCGTACCTTCATCGCCAAGTTCCTTCACTTCCGCGACCGGGACACTGTTCTGAAACTTGCTCGCACGAAAGGCCCTCTAAAATGGAACGGGTCGCCAATATCGGTCTTCCCAGACTTTGCGGTGGAGGTGCAGAAAGATAGAGCTCAATTTCTCCCTGTTAAGAGGAGACTCCGGGAACTTGAACTGCCATACGCCATGCTCTTTCCATCACGATTACGAGTGGTAGCTGATGGTGAAACCAAATTTTTTGCGGCTCCTCGAGAGGCGATGATATGGCTGGATAGACGCTTCCCGGCGAGACGGGCTCTTGCTGATCCGTGATTATTTCCTGTGACTGTGTTTGCAAGAGACTCTATGGACAGGATAAGATTATTTGCATTTACACTGGGGGGATGAAGGATGCGGAAAAAGTTTAAATGTCTAAGAGCTGCTTCCTGAGGATGTGAGGGCGGTGGGGGGGATAATTTACTTACCAGGTCTTCTGTCTTGTTATCCTTCTCATACAAGCCAATTATTATACTTACATTGCTGGGATGTGTGGGTTGGGAGTGATGGGGGAGAGGAGGGGTATATTTGTGGTCCGAATACACCCGATGGTATAATGCTCTTGAATCTCGGGGAGTGACTTTGTGTGCTTGCCCCTTTTTCTATCTTGTGGGGGTGACTTAGTCTAAAGGCTGGGGATGCTTTGTTTTGTTGGTGTTTCGGTTTTTTTTTATTTTTTATTTTTATTTCTCTTCGTTTTATCTAAGGGCCATTATATTTTTGGCTTCACCCAGAGGGTAACAAGTTGTGTGCTCTGGGCTTGAGCCGGTGTTAAGTTAGGGGATCCAGGTATGCTGCAGGTTGGGAGTAGTATACAGGGTGGGGGGAGGGGGGAAGTTAACGGTTACGGTGGTTTCTGGTATGGATGTTCCGAATTTGAGTGTGTGTGGCTTACGAACCTATTCATTGAGCGGTGGTGCCTAGTACTTGTTTGCAGAGAAGATGGATCTGGCTGGCTGCGGGCTGTAGCCTCTATTATGATCAAAAAGACCCCTCATGGTTGGACTTAGGATAGTGTCATGGAATGTGCGGGGACTCAATGACAAAATTAAGAGATCTCTGGTACTAAGACAAATTAAGCAGTATGCCGCTGATGTGATATGTCTTATGGAGACCCACCTGGTGGGCAGCAAGACCCTAGCCATTAAGAGACCTTGGGTAGGGTGGGCATTCCATTCTACACACACTTCTGCCTCCCGGGGGGTCTCTATTCTTGTAAAGAAGACTGTTCCCTTTGTGATGGAGTCAGTACAAACGGACCCATGGGGGAGATATGTGTTTCTAAAGTGTAAGATCCACTGTACCCCTCTACTTTTACTGTCCGTGTATGTGCCTCCCCCGTACTACTCCGATGTCCTGAAAAGGGTTGCAGAGTTTATGACCTTATCACCGGGCATACCCGTGGTTTGTGTGGGGGATTTCAACAATGTATTAGATAAAGCGATAGATAGATTCTCTACTAATCCCTCTGGTCCACATTCTGGTAGAAACGATTTTGCGGATGTTGTCTCGGGGCTGGGTCTGGTTGATCCCTGGAGACTGAGACATCCATCTGTTAAACAGTATTCATGCTTCTCACATTCCCACTCCTCGTTCTCTAGGATTGACCTAGCTCTTTTATCGAGCGATCTAATTCCTAGGGTCCGGGATAGCAAATATGAGACTAGGGGTATATCGGATCACTCCCCTTTAACACTGACCCTGGATTTTAGTTGCTCTAGAGGCCAGGCAGTGTGGAAGTTTAATCCGTTCTGGCTGGTACATATGGGAGATGGCTCCGATTTGGTGACTGCATGGCGGGAATTTTTCGAGATAAACAAAGATGGGCAGTCTGTCTCTAATTTATGGGATGCGTTCAAGGCCTTTTTGCGGGGAACCCTAATTAAACGAGTGGCTAACTTAAAAACCTTTTTCAGGCACCGGGAGTCCGAATTAGAGACCAAAAGTGTTGCTGCAGAGGCGCAATATTTACAGGACTGCTTGAATAGTTCCAAATCTGCATGGTTGATGGCTCAGGGGGAGTGGAGGGAATGTCTAATGGATAAGACTCAGCATAGACTCCTCTTCTCCGCTCACGCCTTTTACGCCTCCGGGGATAGGCCGGGATCTTATTTAGCCTCCCTGGCACGGGGAGAGAGATCCGCTAACACCGTAGTTGAAATAGAGGCCTCAGACGGTACCACTGTGTTGCAGACCCCACAGATTGCGTCGGAATTCGTGTCATATTATAGGCGATTATATAGCTCTAAACTAGACTGCACCCCGATGCAACTAGACGAATATCTACAGACTATACAGCTCCCCTTGCTAACTTGTGAGGCGCATGACTTCCTAGAGGCACCTATTTCACCAGAGGAGATTGTGGATGCGATCAATGCTGCCCCCAATGGGAAAGCTTCAGGGCTAGATGGCATACCGTCTGAGCTATATAAACGCCATTTAGATTTTTTTGTCCCCCAATTACTTGACCTATATAATCAGATATTCACACAGGAATCCCTCCCATTATCTATGGCGGAGGCATTGATTATTGTCCTTCCGAAGCCCGATAAGGACCATAGGAAGGTTGATTCTTATAGACCTATCTCCCTTCTACCGACCGATATTAAAATTCTGGCCAAAATCCTGGCGTGTAGATTAAATAAAGTAATTACGCAGATTATACACCCAGATCAGACGGGATTTATGCCTAATAAGTCAACATCCATTAATCTCAGACGATTATTTACCCATCTCCAGGTCCCCCGTGAGGCACCCTCATCCATAGTAGTATCATTGGACGCCGCTAAGGCATTTGACTCTGTGGAGTGGGAGTACTTGTGGAGTATCATGCACAAGTTTGGTATAGGCCCCAGCTTTATCAAATTCGTCCGCTTGATGTATTCCTCTCCCATGGCTAGAGTGGCGGTGAATGGCTTTGTGTCACATTCCTTTCCATTGTCTAGAGGTACTCGTCAGGGATGCCCATTGTCCCCTACTTTATTTGCTATAGCCATTGAACCCCTTGCATGTCTTCTGCGAGCGAACCCTGAAATTGTTGGATACACCGTGGGCACCAGGGAGGAGAAAATAGCTCTATATGCCGATGACATCCTGCTATTTGTGGATCGCTATGCTGAGTCTATGCCTAAGATTTTAGATATTATTAACGAGTTCGGCTGTTACTCCGGGCTCCTGATCAATTGGGAGAAATCTTCCATTATCCCGTTTCAGGGCGAGGTCCCTGACTCCCCTTTGGCTGTTCTTCCGCTAAGATGGGTGAATTCCTTTAAATATCTGGGCATTTGGGTATCCAATGACCCTCATAAATTTACTTCCCTTAATATTACACCGCAAATATCTTATCTTCGCAATAAGGTGAAGGTTTGGGGGAAATTGCCCCTGACAGTTACAGGGAGGGTTAACATGGTGAAAATGTTTTTTCAGCCCAAACTCCTGTACATACTACAACAATCCCCAATATATATCCCCCAGAAAACTTTCAAACAGATAGATGGTTTGATATCCTCATTGGTATGGGCTAGTAAACGTGCACGGCTGAAACTAAATACTTTGACCAGGCACAAAACCTCAGGGGGGCTGGCTCTTCCCAACTTTCGTTTTTATTACTTTGCAGCACAATTAGCACATCTATGGGAATGGGTTAATGATTCTGACACTTCAAGTTTGCACTCACAGTTGGTATTGCAGGAGTATCCAGGTGGCTCCCCACTGAGACTGCTTCTCTGTGGAAGCGTCAAAATGTCGGCACTACCACTCATTAAACAATATCTTACTATTTGGAGGCTGGCGCATCGGATAATGCAGGGGCAGGGCATTGACCCTGACACTCTGCTGGACAATAAATATGGATTGCCGGAGCTGTGTCAGTTTCAAGCCAGGGAGATGTGGGAACCGTGGGGAGTAACTACACTGCGGCACTTATACACTGACGGTTTTTTTAGATCCTTCCAGCAGATTCAACAGGAATTTAACGTCCCCTCTGCGTATTTTTTTCGCTTCCTTCAATTGCGACATGCTATGTCTGCCCAATTCCCCGATGGCCCGCCGGCGCTTACTGATTCACCGGTCAAATTGCTGTTGCAGACGGTGGGATCCGGTCATTTAGTCTCCAAAATATATGGCCGTTTACTTCAAATGCATCATATAGACCCCCTTAGTGCCCTCAAGACCAAATGGGAAACTGATCTAGGTCCGGTGTCGGATGATTTATGGGAGGGTGCTCTGGGATCGTGCAGGCTTTCAACATCAACTGTCCGATATCAACAAATTCAGTTGTTCGTGCTACACAGGGTATATATGTCCCCCCTGAGACTGTCACATATAGGGGGATCCCATAGTTCAAAGTGTCCCAAATGTGGCAGTCTAGGAGCAGACTTTTGGCATATGATATGGCTATGTCCCTTGGTGTCGAATTTTTGGGAGGAGGTTATACGAGCCATAGTTGGTACGGGTATCCCCTCTTCCGTACTTACACCTATCTCTTGTATATTAGCAACTATAGATGAGGAAGCTCTAGATCCGCCCAGTCGACGCTATGTTATAAACCTCTGTGCTCTGGCCAAGGTTTGCATAGCCAGACTTTGGATGGCTAATGAAGCCCCAGCGCTACAATCCTGGATTGCGCTGGTTAATACATCCGTCGCTCATGAAAAATGTGTATATCTGGCCAGGAATGCGGAAAAAAAGTTTATTGCTATCTGGGGAAAGTGGATGAGCTCTCGCTATTTTGCTTCACGGATGAATACTGCTGAACCCTAGATATATTTAACTGTCTGATATGAGTGGTCTCTGTGTGGGATCTCTGGGATGAGTGGCCCGTGGTCGGCCGGATTCAAAGGCATGATAATGCCATGACAAAAGATAATACAATGTGTGTTTAATATAAAAGAATAATGAGTCACCACTGCTGTATTGCTATTTATGACAATGAATGGGATACCTAATACCACATCACACTAAGCTTCCTATGTAATACCGTAAGCATGTTGTTGATTTTATTGCACTCTATCAGTTAAGAGTTTTAGACCAGTAGATGTATGTTATGTTTGCCTTCGGCAATGTTTAAATGTTAAAGCATTGAAAAAACCAATAAAAACTTATTGAATTAAAAAAAAAAAAAGCTATTTCCTGGGGCTGCAGCACCCGTGTTGTATGCCTGCTTACTGCATGGCACCAACTACAAAACTGAGCTCCTGTGCACAAAGGTGGGGTTATAGAGGAATGGCGCTATGCATTCTGGGAAGAAGGTCAAAGCTTTGAGCCTGTTGGTGCATCGGATCAAGAGCCTACTCTACATCCCAATGTCATTCCCTGTGGAGCCCAGTGTACCCCGCAGCAGAAATACATATTCCACATTAGTCTGTACTGACAGAGGAGGGTGTAGGATAAGAGATTGCTGTAGTGACTGAGGAAGGAGAATATGTGACTTCTGTAATAAGTGTTTATTACTCACCTGTGCTGATATCTGTAGGGATCTCCTCCTCCTTACACTGCTGATCACCCCTCACATACGTCTCTTCTTCTCCCTCTGTATCTTCTGCCTTTATATCAGTCACATACGCCTCTTCTTCTCCCTCTATATCTTCTGCCTTTATATCAGTCACATACGTCTCTTCTTCTCCCTCTATATCTTCTGCCTTTATATCAGTCACATACGTCTGTTCTTCTCCCTCTATATCTTCTGCCTTTATATCAGTCACATACGTCTCTTCTTCTCCCTCTGTATCTTCTACCTTCATATCAGTCACATACGTCTCTTCTTCTCCCTCTATATCTTCTGCCTTTATATCAGTCACATACGTCTCTTCTTCTCCCTCTATATCTTCTGCCTTTATATCAGTCACATACGTCTCTTCTTCTCCCTCTATATCTTCTGTTTTAATATCAGTCACATACGTCTCTTCTTCTCCCTCTATATCTTCTGCCTTTATATCAGTCACATACGTCTCTTCTTCTCCCTCTGTATCTTCTGTTTTAATATTAGACAGACGTTCTACCTACAAATAAAAAAACAAAACCTATAATGACATTTGCATACAGTCAGGTTAAACTGAGGTGAAACAATATAATATCAGTGTATAAGACACACAGCTCCTCTACAGATCATATATTGACGGTCACTTTGGAATATTGGCGAGACCCTAAATCCCACCTACCTGATCCTCCTGTGGGATCCTGTTATTCTCCTCTGTACAATCCTGGGAATACAGAGGACGGGGACATCTCTCTGGGGTATCTCTGTTACTGGGCCCATCTATAGGAGACACACAGTGACTGAGTACAGTGTATATATGTGATTATCAGGTGATGTGTGTATATAGGGGGCCCCATACCTGCTCTCCCCTGTACAATACATGACAGTCTCCTCTTACCCAGTGATGTGAGGGGCCGGTGATTCTCCATCATCACGTCCATGTAAAGACCCTTGTGTTCCTCTATATACTCCACCTCCTGCATGGAGACATAGACAGTGACATCCTGACACCTTATAGGAACCTGACACACACAGTGATACAGTCATCACCCAGACACGTCCCCTGGTGTTACTGTATAATGCTCCATTCCCAGCAGTCACCTCTCCAGTCATCACCCAGACTCGTCCCCTGGTGTTACTGTATAATGTCCCATTCCCAGCAGTCACCTCTCCAGTCATCACCCAGACACGTCCCCTGGTGTTACTGTATAATGCCCCATTCCCAGCAGTCACCTCTCCAGTCATCACCCAGACACATCCCCTGGTGTTACTGTATAATGCCCCATTCCCAGCAGTCACCTCTCCAGTCATCACCCAGACACATCCCCTGGTGTTACTGTATAATGCCCCATTCCCAGCAGTCACCTCTCCAGTCATCACCCAGACACATCCCCTGGTGTTACTGTATAATGTCCCATTCCCAGCAGTCACCTCTCCAGTCTGCTGGGTATCTCACACTCACCAGAGATCTTCTTCATTACTGTGTAACCCTGCGAAATGGGGGAGACATCAATATCGCTGCAAATACTCCCAGATCCCCTCACTTCCCCAGTCACGTCCCTGTATTATTACTAGAGATATAAGTTATGTCACGGTGATGCTCACAGATCCCCTCACCTCCCGTGATATTTCTGTATTATAACTATAGATATAAGTGATGTCATAGTGACACTCCCAGATCCCTTCACCTCCCCAGTCATGTACCTGTATTATTACTATAGATATAAGTGATGTCACTGTGATGGTCCCAGATCCCATCCCCTACCCAGTCATATTCCTGTATTATTACTATAGATATAAGTAATGTAAATGTGACGCTCCCAGATCCCCTCACCTCCCCAGTCATGTCCCTGTATTATTACTATAGATATAGGTGATGTCACTATGATGCTCCCAGATTCCCTCACCTCCCCAGTCATGTCCCTGTATTATTACTATAGATATAAGTGATGTCACTGTGATACTCCCAGATCCCCTCAGCTCCCCAGTCATGTTCCTGTATTATTATTATTATTAGTATTATAGATATAAGTGATGTCACTGTGATATTCCCAGATGCCCTCACCTCCCCAGTCATGTTCCTGTATTATTATTATAGATATGTTATGTCACTGTGACACTCCCAGGAGTCTGATATACATTTAATTCATACTGCTCCAATTATCAGCTGATACACATGCCAGGGATATTACGGTCTCTGCTTTAAAACATCCTAGATTTTGAGCAATATTTCCAATCCCCACAGTATCCCTTATCCAAAATGCTTGGGACCAGAGGTATTTTGGATATTGGATTATTCCGTATTTTGGAATAAATTGCATACCATAATGAGATATCATGGTGATGGGACCCAAGTCTAACCACAGAATGCATTTCTGTTACATATACACCTTATATACACACAGCCTGAAGGTCATTTAATACAATATTTTTAATAACTTTGTGTATTAAACAAAGTTTGTGTACATTGAGCCATCAAAAAACAAAGGTTTCACTATCTCACTCTCACTCAAAAAAGTCTGTATTTCCGAATATTTGGATATGGGATACTCAACCTGTAGTAATAATAATAACGACACTAAAGGCTGCACCAGACTTACCTACTTTCTGGCTGCTCTCTGCGGGAGAGAGCAGCCAGGTCGTCTCAGGGGGCGGGCAGGGAGGCTGTGACGTTGTGGAGGGGGTGGGCAGGAGGCGGGACGGGGGCGGAGAAAGGGTGGGGCGGGGGCGGAGCTAAGGTGTGACCACGACGAGGCCTCTTCTAAGCCACGCCCCCCGCTCTGTAATGCCGCGATCGCGGCATTACACTGCAGGGGGCGTGGCTATGATGACGCGATTCATCAAGAATCGCGTCATCAACTGCCCGGACCGCCCACTTTAAACACTAAGTGGGCGGACGGGCAGGGGGGGGGGGACCCCACGAATCGGGAGACTTGCCTGCTCTTCCGGGGGGCCGGGAGGGTCACCCGATTTTCGGGAGCCTCCCGGCCATTCCGGGAGAGTAGGCAAGTATGGGCTGCACCCAGTATAAAGATAATAACAGATGTATTTAAAAGCAGGACACCACAGACCATTCCTCCTGTATTGTAGGACATCACCACCACTCCCAATGTATAATAATAATACCAGGACACCACAAGCTGCTGTCCCTGTATAATAATAACTGTACACAAAAACCTGCTCCCCCTGTAAAACACTAATAACAGCAGCACACCCCATTCTGCTCTCCCTTTATATTAATAATAAAATCACACAATAGGCTGCTCCACCAGAAAAAATATAATAGGACACTACAAGTCGCTCCCCCTGTATAATAATAATAATAATAATAACAGGACACCAAAGGCTGCTCCCCCTGTATAGTAATAATAACAGGACACCACAGGCTGCTCCCCCTGTATAATAATAATAACAGGACACCACAGGCTGCTCCCCCTGTATAGTAAGACGCCATTACCTGATCTCCACGGACACTGGGAGGCTGCAGCAGTCGATGAAAACTCACTTCCAGCATGTGGAACGCACAATCCGGAAGTAAGGTGGAACGCACAGGCAGGAAGTAGGGCATGATTGGCAAAGGCTGCTTTCTGGTTATTGGCCCCTCCCCTCTACACCACGCCCGCACCTCCGCCCCCAGTAATATTTAAACCCTAAAAGTCCTCAGTGCAGGAGGCCGGCGGCCATTTTCTTGTAGACCAGTCCGGCAGCAGCAATAGGTTCCCTGGCCGTGTAGTGACGTCAGGAGCGGCGGCCATTTTCCCCTGGTCTGAGCTCCGCCTTCCTTCTATCATTCCCACAAGGCAGCAGGAGCAGAGAGCAGCCATTGCTGTGTCTGGCAGCAGGTAATGATATTATTATTATTATTATTCTATAGGCTGAGCAGCTCTGGTGTCAGGTTCTGTACTACAGGGGGAGCAGCCTCTGGTGCCTTGTTATAGTGCAGCTGGAGCAGCCTCTGGTGCTGCATTATCCCTGTACAGGTGGCTGACACTCTAGTGTCCTATTACTGTAATACATGTGGCGCAGACCCTGCTGTTACCGTAATACAGGCGTTGCAGACCCCGCCGTTACCGTAATACAGGTGTCGCAGACCCCGCCGTTACCGTAATACAGGCGTCGCAGACCCCGCCGTTACCGTAATACAGGTGGCGCAGAGCCCGCCGTTACCGTAATACAGGCGTCACAGACCCCGCCGTTACCGTAATACAGGTGGCGCAGAGCCCGCCGTTACCGTAATACAGGCGTCGCAGACCCCGCCGTTACCGTAATACAGGCGTCGCAGACTCCGCCGTTACCGTAATACAGGTGGCGCAGAGCCCGCCGTTACCGTAATACAGGTGGCACAGAGCCCGCCGTTACCGTAATACAGGTGGCACTGAGCCCGCCGTTACCGTAATACAAGTGGCGCAGACCCAGCCGTTACCGTAATACAGGTGGCGCATACCCCGCCGTTACCGTAATACAGGTGGAGCAGACCCCGACGTTACCGTAATACAGGTGGCGCAGACCCCGCCGTTACCGTAATACAGGTGGCGCATACCCCGCCGTTACCGTAATACAGGTGGCGCATACCCCGCCGTTACCATAATTGTATACACGGGACATTACAGGTGTGTCCTGTGGCATTGTGCTGTACAAGGGGAGCGGCCTGTGTTGTCATAGTATACAGGAGGAGCAGCCTGTGTTGTCATAATATACAGGGGTAGCATCCTTTGCTGTCATAGTATACAGGGGGAGTGGCCTGTGTTGTCATAGTATACAGGGGGAGTGGCATGTGTTGTCTGATATACAGGGGTAGCGTCCTGTGCTGTCATGGTATACAGGGGGAGTGGCCTGTGTTGTCATAGTATACAGGGGGAGTGGCCTGTGTTGTCAATATACAGGTGTAGCATCCTGTGCTGTCATAGTATACAGGGGGGTGGCCTGTGTTGTCATAGTATACAGGGGGAGTGGCCTGTGTTGTCATAATATACAGGGGTAGCATACTGTGTTGTCATAGTATACAAGGGGAGTGGCCTGTGTTGTCATAGTATACAGGGGGAGTGGCCTGTGTTGTCAATATACAGGTGTAGCATCCTGTGCTGTCATAGTATACAGGGGGGTGGCCTGTGTTGTCATAATATACAAGCAGAGGGGCCTGTGGTGTCTCATTACTATTATTATATAGGGTGATCGGAATGTATTTGCTTTCTATACAGAAGGAGTGGCCTGTGTTGCCCTTTTATACAGGGGAAGTGGCCTGTGGTGTCTCATTACTATTATTATATAGGGTGATCGGAATGTATTTGCTTTCTATACAGAAGGAGTGGCCTGTGTTGTCATAATATACAGGGGTAACAACCTGTGCTGTCATAGTATACAGGGGGAGCGGCCTGTGTTGTCATAATATACAGGGGTAGCTTCCTGTGTTGTCATAATATACTGGGGTAGCTTCCTGTGCTGTCATAATATACAGGGGTAGCTTCCTGTGTTGTCATAATATACATGGGTAGCTTCCTGTGCTGTCATATTATATAGGGGGAGCGGCCTGTATTGTCATAGTATACAGGGGTAGCTTCCTTTGCTGTCATAATATATAGAGGGAGCGGCCTGTATTTTCATAATATACAGGAGGAGTGGCCTGTGTTGTCATAATATACAGGGATAGCTTTCTGTGCTGTCATAATATACAGGGGCAGCATCCTGTGTTGTCATAATATACAGGGTTAGCTTCCTGGGCTGTCATAGTATACAGGGGGAGCGGCATGTGTTGTCATAATATACAGGGGTAGCTTCCTGTGCTGTCAAAGTATACAGGGGGAGCGGCCTGTGTTGTCATAATATACAGGGGCAGCGGCCTGTGTTGTCATAATATACAGGGGCAGCTTCCTGTGCTGTCATAGTATACAGGGGGAGCGGCCTGTGTTGTATTTATTATTTATTAGCAGTTTCTTATATAGCGCAGCATATTCTGTTACGCTTTACAATTAGAACAACAGTAATAGAACAAAACTGTGTAAAAACAGACAGACATAGAGGTAGGAAGGCCCTGCTCGCATGCTTACAATCTATGAGAAAATAGGCATTGATACACAAGGATAGATGCTACCTGTTGCATAATGGTCCACCAGCTTGCTAGGTTCTTAATGGGTTGTATGATATGATCACCCAGCGATGAGATGAGGTATAGATTGAGAACAGCAGAGGACCCCAGTCTGAGCCTTGCGGTACTCCAACTGATAAAGGTAGAGAAGAAGAGATAGAATCAGAGAAGTGAACACTGAAAGAGCGATTAGATAGGTAGGATGAGAACCAGGAGAGGGTCGTGTCCTGAAGACCTAGAGATTTTAGTGTTTGTATATGAAGAGAGTGGTCAACAGTGTCATAAGCAGCACAGTGATCTAGAAGAATGAGTAGTGTGTAATGGCCTTTAGATCTAGCAGTGACTAGATCATTCACTACTTTGGTCAGTGCCGTCTCTGTGGAGTGTTGGGCATGAAAGCCTGACTGAGGTGGGTCCAATAAATTGTGGGAGTTAAGAAAGTGTGTAAGGCGAGTGTAGGCAAGTCTCTCAAGTCACTTGGAGGGACCTGGTAGCTGAGAAATGGGACGGTAGTTAGAGAGTGTGTTTGGGTCAGAGTTGTGTTTGTTTAGAATGGGAGTAATCAGTGCATGCTTAATCAGAGAAGGAAAGATACCAGTAGAGAGAGAGAGATTACAGATTTTAGTTAAGGTTGGGATAAGCACAGGAGACAAAGTTTTACTGACCTGTGAGGGTATAGGATCAAGAGGAGAGATAGTGGAGTAGGAGGATAGTGTCAAAGTCAGAAAAATATCTCTACACACACTACCATATTTGCACCTCATACATGTCCGCGCTGCGCATGCGTACGCTCTCCCGTACGTGCGCATACTCACAGTCGCGGGCACCCGCAGGTGCACGGTATGCGTATTTACGGTAGAGTTTATGTGTTCGTAGCGTGCGACTCAATCGTTACATAATTTCACTATATAATGTATTTTGTAGATCATGGTCCCTTTGATAGATTCTGAAAGTTTAGTTAATGTAGCATGTTCCTGGACAGAGAGATCCCTCTTTGTATTGTACGAAGGGTCTAACAGGGGTCATACAGTGGTGTTTAGTATCCATCGGAAGGGTATTTAATTAGCAATATTCCGGTGTTGGTTTGGAGCGGATTAATCGCTCGTGCGAATAGTTATGGACATAAGAAGTTTATGTCCATTTACTATTATTTGCACTTACTTAGCCATGCGGCGGGAAACCCAGTATCCCACCCACCTGAGCAGTTGGAAGTAGCCACAGCCCACCTGTATGAATCAACCTATGACCTTTTGTTATAATACGAAGCCGAATTCCTGTGTCCAATGAACAATGAGATTGTAGGGACCATTGAATTGTATTGTGTGTGGGGCATAAATAGGCAGGCCGACCATATCCAGTTCACTCTCTTCAACGGTTCTCATTGCTGATAATCGGGAGCTGGATATCGAGGCGCATGCGATCGTTTCCCCTTGTGCGTAAGTGTTTCTCCGCAATCATATTGATCTTCTTGTTATTGTGGGCCAATCTCTCTCTCTCTCTCTTCTCCTCTTTCTCTCTTATTTTCCCTTAAAACGTAATTGTATTGTATTGTATTTCCTGTGTAGTTATCTGGTTAGTTAGTCTATGTTATATTGTAGTGTATGACTTGTATTGTATTAATTATTTTGCAAGTATAACATTCATAATATATATATAAGGCGTTGGACCCTAAGCACGGTATCTGTGTATTTCTTATAGTGTTAAGTATTCTCAGAGCGTCGGTGACGCTCGAACAGCTTTTGAGTTAATAAGGTTATACTGTGTTGCATTTACACTCTATCATTACACTAAGGTTTTTCTGCATAATACACTGTCTATGGTTTAGATATAAAGGTTTAACATTGTGAGCGTCTGCGCCGCTGGTGATCTCCTCGTGGTCCCGAGCGTCTGCTACGCTATAGCGAATCATTACGTTAGTCGGCAGCCAATAGCGTGCCTGCCTGTAATCTCTTGGCCGTGAGCGAACGTGACGCTTGAGCGTCTCGACCACGGCTAAGCGATTGTTACGCAACGTGCGTACCCTTACGGTACTCCATACGTAAATAGCGTACAGTGTTCTTAGACCTCATAAAGGGTTTTATATAAGATAAATATTTAGCTTTATCAATAGAAAGAGTGTTGATACTTCATCTTCACTTGTGGGATCAAATGAAGAGAAAGTGCCAGAGGGTTCAGGTAGGGAATTGAGCAGGTCACTGGCTGAGGAAGAGCGTACCATTTCATCTCAGATTTTATCACTCTTATCCTTGAAGTAGGAGGCAAGTTCTTGTGCACTGATAGTAGCTAGTGGGGGAGGTGAGGGAGGGTAAAGAAGTGATTTCAATGTATTAATAAGTCACTTGGGGTTGGTGGCATGAGAAGAGATGAGAGATTGGAAATATGTTTGTTTGGCAGTGTCCAGGGCCTGATGATAGGAGTGGTAGGTGGTCTTATATGTGAGGAAGTCACTTGGATTCTGAGATTTAAGCCACTGACGTTCTGCTTTATGTGACAGTTTTTGAAGGTATCTTGTTGATTTGGAGTGCCATGGTTGGTGTGATGGGTAGCTGGAGCCACTTCATCAAGGGCACTCTTTAGGGTCTTGTGCAGGTGGGATACAGCAGTGTCAGGTGTGGTAAATGTAGAGATTGGTGAGAGCAGTTGTTGCAGAGAAGTAGAAGTTGTTGAAAATGTATATTGTTAGTATTTCTGCGGGTTAGAGGAGGCTTGCTAGGTTTTAGTGTCATAGAATTTAGAGTAATAGAAGAGATTGTGAAGGTGATCAGGTTGTGATCAGAGAGAGGGAAAGGAGTGTTAATGAATTCAGAAACTGAGCAGAACCTGGTGAACACGACATAAGGTAGTGGCCCTCCTGGTGAGTAGAGGAGTCGGACCATTGGGTGAGGCCAAGAGAGGAGGTTAGAGAGAGGAGTTTGGAGGCATGAACAGATTGCAGACTGTCAAGAGCTATATTGAAATTGCCCATAATGATGGTTGAGATGTCAGAGGATAAGATGTGTGGGAGCCAGGCAGAAAAATCTTCTAGAAATTGCTGTTCGGGTTGCCCAGGAGGGCAATAGCTGCAACATGCAGAGAGAAGGGGGTGAAAATCCTGATAGAGTGAACTTCAAATGATGTGAATGCGAGTGATGGAACCTGAGATAGAACAAAACAGTGTATGTGAAAAATTGGGACAGTAAAATTCCAACCCCACCACCTTTACAATTACCAGGCCTGGGGGGGTGTGTGAAGTGGAAACCACCGTGTGACAGTGCTGCAGGGGAGGCTGTGTCTGATTGTGTGAGCCAGGTTTCTGTTATAGTCAGCAGATAAAAGTTGTGAGATATGAAGAGGTTATGGATAGATGGTAATTTGTTACAAACAGAGCGTGCGTTCCATAAGCCACATTTTAGTGACTTGGAGGGGGATGGGAGACACGTGATATTTATGAGGTTAGATGGAGTTCTATGTTGTTTTGAGATAGCTGAGTGTGAGAGGGACAGGTGGTTGGGACCTTGATTTGGTGATATGGCACCAGCTAATAAAAGCAGAAGAGTGAGATAAATATTGGTGGATGTTTGCAAGTGTTTATTCCGGTGGCCAATTGTGGTTGTCAAAGTACTTGCAGAGAAGTAAGTATAAAGCTCATGAGTGGTTAGAAGAGGGGAGTGGAGAATAGAAGCTGTAATGTGCACAGAGGGGTGAGTTTTAGGGTGAGTGTAGAATGTGTTCAATTTGGTGAGAATTCCATGAATTGAAAAAAGAAACAATAGTTTGATGAACATGCTTTGGTCGTTTGTGAGATAATTTTGGGTTAAGTGGTGTAGGAATAAGTTGTTTAAGTAAGTTACCTTTCCTTGATGGTGCTCAATGTTTGTTCAACTGTTTTTTTAACTGTTCGGATAACACACTTCTTAATTCCACACTTATTAAATTCCACGCAAGCTACCCCCAGCAAGCTGACCCCTTGACATTACACAGTGACACCGGGGGACTTGTCTGGGTGATGACTGGAGAGGTGACTGCTGGAATGGGACATTATACAGTAACACCAGGGGACGTGTCTGGGTGATGACTGTAGAGGTGACTGCTGGGAATGGGGCATTATACAGTAACACCAGGGGACGTGTCTGGGTGATGACTGGAGAGGTGACTGCTGGGAATGGGACATTATACAGTAGTGTTCACTCTAGGAGTGAACTGGGGCAGGGCGCCGGACTCAGCGGGGGCACACGTGTGCGCGCGGCGCAGCCGCGCGCGCGCCCGAAATGGGGGCGTGGCCACGCAGATTAGGGGGCGTGGTCACGCCCCCGTCATTTTAGGGGGCGGTGCGGCCCACAGACGCTACTATAGAGAGCGTCTGTGGCCGGCGACGTCACTGTTGGGGGCGTGCCCAACACCTCCGTCGGTGCTGGGCTTCCCCCAGCCCTCTCCCAATGCGTAAATGGATGCCGCGCGCATACGCACGGCATCTATACACGCCGGGAGGGCAGGGAGCGGGCGGCTGTTATAGCAGGGCGCCGCAAAAGGGCAGGGCGGGTTTTGCCTGTTAAAAAACGGGCAGGGCGCGGCGCCCTGCTAAAACAGCCTAGAGGGAACACTATACAGTCACACCGGGGGACGTGTCTGGGTGATGACTGGAGAGGTGGCTGCTGGGAATGGGACATTATACAGTAACACCAGGGGATGTGTCTGGGTGATGACTGGAGAGGTGACTGCTGGGAATGGGACATTATACAGTAACACCAGGGGACGTGTCTGGATGATGACTGTAGAGGTGACTTCTGGAAATGGGGCATTATACAGTAGCACCAGGGGATGTGCCTGGGTGATGACTGGAGATGTGACTGCTGGGAATGGGACATTATACAGTAACACAGGGGGATGTGTCCGGGTGATGACTGGAGAGGTGACTGCTGGGAATGAAGCATTATACAGAAACACCAGGGGACGTGTCTGGGTGATGACTGGAGAGGTTACTGCTGGGAATGGGGCATTATACAGTAACACCAGGGGACGTGTCCATGTGATGACTGGAGAGGTGACTGCTGGGAATGGGGCATTATACAGTAACACCGGGGGATGTGTCCGGGTGATGACTGGAGAGGTGACTGCTGGGAATGGGACATTATACAGTAACACCAGTGAATGTGTCTGGGTGATGACTGTATCACTGTGTGTGTCAGGTTCCTATAAGGTGTCAGGATGTCACTGTATATGTCTCCATGCAGGAGGAGGAGTATATAGAGGAACACAGGGGTCTGTACAAGGACGTGATGATGGAGAATCACCGGCCCCTCACATCACTGGGTAAGAGGAGACTGTCATGTATTGTACAGGGGAGAGCAGGTATGGGGGCCCCCTATATACACACATCATCTGATAATCACTTATATACACTGTACTCAGTCACTGCGTGTCTCCTACAGATGGGCCCAGTAAAAGAGATACCCCAGAGAGATGTTCCCGTCCTCTGTATTCCCAGGATTGTACAGAAGAGAATCCCAGGATCCCACAGGAGGATCAGGTAGGTGGGATTTAGGGTCTCACCAATATTCCAAAGTGACTGTCACTATATGATCTGTGGAGGAGCTGTGTGTGTCTTATACACTGATATTATACTGTTTCAGCTCAGTTTAATCTAACACTATGCAAATGCCGTTGTATTATTTTTTGGTTATTTAGGAAGAACATCTGTCTGATATTAAAACAGACGATACAGAGAGAGAAGAAGAGACGTATGTGACTGATATAAAGGCAGAAGATATAGAGGGAGAAGAAGAGACGTATGTGACTGATATGAAGGCAGAAGATATAGAGGGAGAAGAAGAGACGTATGTGACTGATATAAAGGCAGAAGATATAGAGGGAGAAGAAGAGACGTATGTGACTGATATAAAGGCAGAAGATATAGAGGGAGAAGAAGAGACGTATGTGACTGATATAAAGGCAGAAGATATAGAGGGAGAAGAAGAGACGTATGTGACTGATATAAAGGCAGAAGATATAGAGGGAGAAGAAGAGACGTATGTGACTGATATAAAGGCAGAAGATATAGAGGGAGAAGAAGAGATGTATGTGACTGATATAAAGGCAGAAGATATAGAGGGAGAAGAAGAGATGTATGTGACTGATATAAAGGCAGAAGATATAGAGGGAGAAGAAGAGACGTATGTGACTGATATGAATGCAGAAGATATAGAGGGAGAAGAAGAGACGTATGTGACTGATATAAAGGCAGAAGATATAGAGGGAGAAGAAGAGACGTATGTGACTGATTTAAAGGCAGAAGATCTAGAGGGAGAAGATGAGACGTATGTGAGGGGTGATCAGCAGTGTAAGGAGGAGGAGATCCCTACAGATATCAGCACAGGTGAGTAATAAACACAGTATTACAGAAGTCACATATTCTCCTTGCTCAGTCACTACAGCAATCTCTTATCCTACACCCTCCTCCGCCATCAGCCCTGTTCTCAGTTGGGTGTTTCTAACACAAGGCTATCCATGACAAATATCACATGTAGAGAGTTATTACACACAACACTATAATGTTATTAAAAGTAACAAGCAGAAGTTTATTATTAGTGATTATATATAAATGTGTATATATGTATGTATATAATATAATTAGTATTGTTTTTTGTGGAGTGCATCATTTAAATACATTTTGTTAGATGATGTAGGTATGAAATACTTCCTGCTATATAGTAGACCTGAGCTCACCAAATACAATTCGTATAATATTTACAAATAAAATGAATTTTAAATCTAGAACTTCAAGTAAAACAGATTAAAAGCTTATCACAAGTACATATCTGTATAATCAGAAGACAAGCGTTTTGCACTTGTTGTCACCCTTGCATGGGTGGGCTTGTTCTTATCCACTCCATTTCACTCTAAATCCAAATTGCATGTCACCAACGCGTTTCATCAATTAAGACTTCTTCAGGGGTGTTTTCTGTTAAAGGCTTTATCCTCAAATATCTATTGTGTAGACCTGAAATAATTGTGTAACCTTCAGAGGGTAATTGTAGACTTGTTCGTGATGAACACATTCCTAATTACTTGTGAATAATAGTTCCTGCTCTGTGCAGTTCTGAGGTTATGACTTTAGGGAATGTTATGGTCAGATCCAATATTGCTCAATCTAAGGTCTCCCAGTAGCCTTACTACATACATAATTGTGTCCCCACTATACTGCAGGTCCTACTCTATGGCTCAAAATAATTACCATAAAATCAGTTATCACATTAATGTTAAACTTTAGGTATGCTCTCGGCCTCGGAACAGTGGCCGAAAGGCTTGGATTGGTTTTCAGAGCACCAGTCTGGCCTGACACCACATCTCACGTGGCCCTCCAATTCACCAGATCTGGGACTGTGGGACTGTTTGGCTGGGTTCGGCATTGTACTGTTGGTGCAGTTCCTGATGGGTTTGGAACGATTGGTGGCTGCTAGGGGTCCTTGATGCCTGTGGTCCAGATTTGTCATGATCTACTTTCGCCCACTGTTCTGCCGCTGAGATTCTTGGTGTCCATGCTTCTTCCACTTTAGATGGACACTACTCACTGTCTACAAGGGATCACCAACAAACAAATGCCGGTCTCGGCCAAAACCAGTTGCTCTCTTTTGCCAGTTGCATCACGTGCACGACCCATGGTTCCATCTGAAAAAGAAACAATATCTCAACAAATTTGCATTGTATCAATACCTCAGACATTCACAATGATCATCCAGAAACTTTAGTGTCACCATCTACACGCATGTGCACGTCCCGTGTTGTTAATATACCTGGTGGAACCATCCATGTCGCCATCCATCGCATGCTCCAGTGCATCAAAGTGACGTCATCTGACACATGCTATGTCCGGGGACACGGAGAGAACCTCGTCCACGTGACCTATAGTAACCAATGAGGACAAAAGTATCAAGTAACCTGCTAACAAAACAGTGTAACAACACCAATCAAATTCTATCCTCTTAGATATATATATATATATATATATATATATATATATAGTTCCAAACAGAGGGACGGCACTCATAGGATTTTGCAACATATAAATTGTATTCCAATAAAAGAAGGTTCCAAAGATTACATCAACGTTTCGGTGTAGAACACCGTCATCAGGATGTACAAAAATCACATACAGGAGAAATGGTGAACATACATAAACCAGCAACTTACCACCCTTATAAAGACCAGTAAATGACAAAACCACTGACACCTGCACCGCAGCACACGCCCGCCCCAGCAGCCGGACGCATGTGAAAGACGTCATCCGCATGCACGTCTCCACCGCGTCCCGCCGCCGTCATGACAACGATAGCGGTCATCATGGAAGCCCGAGACGCAGCCGCGTCTTCGTGCTCGATGGCCCACACCACGTAGTCATCAAAGCAGGGGGCATGGCTGAGTCACGCCACGACGCATTCCTGGCAACGGTCGTGGTTACCATAACATCCCCAGATGTAGCCACATCCTTGAAATATACAGCCCACGTCACCCGTCGTCAGAGCGATCGGTGTGACCCCTGTGCAGCACCCATGAGAACATAAACAAAAAACAGGATTAAAAACAACACTGGAACACCAGTGTGTAAAATCGGAGAATCATGTATCCCATCATAAAAACAGGACTGTAAAGACATTTATGCCCTAATAATGTAAATTAAATCATAAGGTATATATTGTTTATAATTACCCTAATAAATAACTCCAAAGTCTGCTTTAGTTTTACATGAATCAAAAAAAATAGAAAAATGAGAACACAACAGATGCACATATTCTTATGTAAGACTATTCCAACAAATCTTTTCATTCAAGCCCCGTGGGGCAACAGTGTCCAGCCGGACAATCCATCTTGCCTCCATAATAAGCAACTGTTTGTTTCTATCACCGCCCCGTTTCAGCTCAGGGAGATGATCTATGATCATGTACTTAAGACTAGCCAGGCTGTGCTTTCTATCAGCAAAATGCTGAGCTACCGGTTGTTCACTTTTACCAGAGATTAATGCTGCACGAATGGCAGAACGATGTTGATTGGCCCGTTCTTTAAATTGGCGAATGGTTTTCCCCACATAATAGTACCCACAGGGGCATCGGATTATGTAGATGACCACATGTCTGATTGGAATGTATTTACCACTATGTGGGTGTCTGAATGAACTACCAACATCTAGATGATTGCAAGTGGCACAGTTGATGCATCTATAGCACCCTGCCTTGCGTCTGGCTGACTAAGAAACTAGCTGTTTTCTTGAATGTATTGTGTATTGTATTGAATGTAAGTGGTTGTGCATGTGGTCACATGCACAACCAATTTTGTCATCTACATAATCCATTTTAGAAATGCTGACTTTGCAAAAATGGGTAGATGTTTAAGTGATTCATTGGTGGACTGGAGGAACTTGGAAGGAGTGCAGGAGAGGTGGGAAAAACTGAAAAGTGCAATACTAAGTGCAACAGACCTTTGTATCAAAAGGGTTAGGAAAACCACCAGGAAAAGAAAGCCAGCGTGGTTCACAAAAGACGTAGCAACTAGTGTGAAAGCAAAAAAGATGGCTTTTAGGAAATACAAACAGACTCAAAATAATAATGACAAAGAGGTGTATCTGGACAGACGGAAGGAAGCTAAGAAAGTGATCAGACGTGCAAAGGCAGAAGCTGAGGAGAAAATGTCCCAGTCAGTAGATAAAGGGGAAAAACTTTTTTAAAGTATATAAGCGAAAGGAGAAAATCAAATGGAGGAATAATAAGACTTAAGACAGAGAGTGAGCATTTGGTGGAGGGAGACAAGGCAATAGCAGATCACCTAAATAATTATTTTTGCTCAGTATTTACTACAGAGGAAGGGATGGGGTCACAGTTAAGTTGCAAGGACATTCAGAAAAATAAGGCAGATGAAAGTACATTTACAGAGGGGAAGGTCCTAACAGAACTTTCAAAACTAAAAGTGGATAAATCAATGGGACCAGATGGGATACACCCAAGGATTCTCAAAGAGCTAAAAGATGTGCTGGTTACACCTTTAACAGAATTATTTAACCAGTCACTAAATACAGGTGCTATTCCAGAGGACTGGAAAAGAGCAAATGTAGTTCCACTGCACAAAAGTGGAAGCAAGGAAGAAGCAAGTAACTACAGACCAGTAAGCCTTACATCAGTAGTAGGGAAAGTAATGGAAAAACTATTAAAAGAAAGAGTTGTGGAATATCTTAAATTCAACCACTTACAGGATCCAAAACAGCATGGACTTAATGGTGGTAGATCATGCCAAACAAATCTTACTGACTTTTTTGACTCTGTGATGAAAATAATAGATCATGGGGGAGCTGTAGATGTAGCATATCTAGACTTTAGTAAGGCATTTGACACTGTCCCACATCGCAGACTGCTAAATAAACTTGAAAGTGTGGGGGTGGATTATAAAACGGTTAAATGGATAAGAACCTGGTTGCAGGATAGGAAACAGACAGTTGTAGTGAATGGAGTTCAATCTATGGAGGGAAATGTTACCAGTGGAGTACCCCAGGGATCTGTACTTGGTCCAGTTCTCTTTAATATCGTTGTTGGTGACATTGCAGATGGTATTGAAGGGAAAGTATGCCTTTTTGCAGATGTTACAAAGATATGCAACAGGGTAGACAAACCGGGAGGGGTAAAACAAATGATTGATGGGGGCGTGGCCTGGCGAGTAATGGAGTAGGACGTGTTATCCTAGCTCCCCAGCCGACAATATCCTAAAGATATCCTGACACCCCCTGTGTGACTGCACAAGTGGCCCTGTGTGGCTTCTGAATAGCTGCTGCCCGATCTGGGCATCATTTCAAGAAAACCCTGTGTCCAGTATACGTACCGGGAGCATTAGAAGGGCTGAGCTGCTCCTGACCAGCACGAGGCCGGCGCCATCTTGGATCGGGTGAGGGGGAGCCGTGTCACTCGTTTCCCACCCGGCCTTTCTAACGAGCCCTGCGGCCGGCGGGTGGATACCGCGGGGGCCCCGCCACCTGCACAGCACGTAGATCTGCTCCACTTCTCCGCCTGACGTCCAGGGCGCTTGTCGCGGCCGGGCGGGTGCGGGAGACCGTCAAGCGCCATCTTGCGGTTGGCGGGCCGCGTCTACGGAGCTCCGCCACCCGCCCCTGTCAGCCCTATACTAAATCAGGAGAAGCATATGAGCCGGGCGGAGGATACCCCTGCTGCCTGCTTCAGAAGCATTGGTCCCCTGAGGGCTACAACAACATAAGCTGGGCTAACTGTGGGGCTTCCGGGCGCCATCTTGTGATTGGCAACAGGCCCAGCTCTGCTCCAGTCCACACCTCTCCTGCTGGAAGCATCTAATACTTGCAGTTTGGGCAGATAGATCTGACTGGAGGCTGGTGAAAGAATCTGTAGAAGACCTGCATTGCTCTGCCTCGGGAGGGTGCTGTGTGTGCAAGTGGGGGGTGCTTGATTCTCTGATCCTGAGACCTGACCACAGCTTCCAATATATAGAGCCGACACGCAGCCACATTGTCAGGAACACTGGTCCTTTTATATATATATATTCGTCCTGCGTCTCTTGGCCCTCGCATAGTGAGTTGGTGCCTGCGCCCCCTCTCTTTGCCTGCACTGCTTTGATACATAATTGGTCGAATACGGTGGCATCCTGTTATCTAAAATGGTGAAGGGCCGTCAACAAAACGCGGCGGCAGGCGCAATGGAAAAGTTTGTCCGCAACCCCGGTCCCCAACAACAGCGGAGGGAAACTGCACAGGATGAGTCCTCGCCCCCTTCTCCCGCATACAGCTCTGTCTCAGCAGAACCACCTGATGCTGCGCTACAAAGAGTGTTGAATGCTGTGACAGCAAGTGAGGCCCGCTTGGCTGATAAAATTGGGCAGGTGCAGTCTGATCTCTCCATCATACATCAGGACCTACAACGGGTGAGAGAGAGGGTGGGTGAGGCCGAAACCCGTATCTCCAATGTCGAGGATACTGTCACCCCGCTGGGACGGCGTACTGACACTTTGGAGTCTCAAATGACTGATGTGCGCAGAAAACTAACAGATATGGAGGGACGCCTACATCGCAACAATGTCCGTTTCATCGGTCTGCCCGAGAAGGAGGAGGGCTCATCTCCTGAGGAATTTCTGGAGTCGTGGCTTCGGAAGGCATTTGGACCCGATGAATTCTCGCCTCATTTCACTATAGAACGGGCTCATAGAGTTCCGATGCGCCCGTTGCCTCCGGGGGCCCCGCCTCGTACCATCATCGCCAAGTTCCTTCACTTCCGCGACCGGGACATTGTTCTGAAACTTGCTCGCACGAAAGGCCCCCTAAAATGGAACGGGTCGCCAATATCAGTCTTCCCAGACTTTGCGGTGGAGGTGCAGAAAGATAGAGCCCAATTTCTGCCTGTTAAGAGGAGACTCCGGGAACTTGAATTGCCATACGCCATGCTCTTTCCATCACGATTACGGGTGGTGGCTGATGGTGAGACTAAGTTCTTTGAAGCTCCTCGAGAAGCGATGATATGGCTGGATAGACGCTTCCCGGCGAGACGGGCCCTTGCTGATTCGTGATTAATTCCTGTGACTGCGGTGGCAAAAGACTTTATATACAGGATAAGGCTATCTGCATATCTACGGGAGAGATGCAGGATGTGGAAAATGCTTAATTATCTTTACTGCCCCCTGAGGATGTGAGGGTGGTGGGGGGGTTAATTACTTACCTGATTATTTTTTGTCATGTTATCCTTCGCATACAGGCAAATATTTTATTAATAATGCTGGGGTATGTCGGGTGGGGGGCTGAGGGAGAGGAGGGATATATCTGTGGTCCGAACATACCCGATTATATTTTGTCTCTAAGTCCCGGTGGGTGACTTTGACTTTGTATATCTCGCCCCGTTTTCTACCCTATGGGGGCGATTTAGCCTACAGGCTGGGGAAGTTGAATTTTGTTTGTGTTTTTGTTTTCTCTTTCTTAGGGCCATTATATTTTTTTGGCTCCACCCAGGGTATAACAAGTTGTGTGCTCTGGGCTTGAGCCGGTGTTAGGTTCAGGGATCCAAGTATGCTGCAGGTTGGGAGTAGTGTACAGGGTGGGGGGAGGGGGGAAGTTGCAGGCTACGGTTGTTTTTGGTATGTACGGTCGAAATTTGAGCGT
Organism: Pseudophryne corroboree; assembly: GCF_028390025.1. Classification (NCBI taxonomy): domain Eukaryota; kingdom Metazoa; phylum Chordata; class Amphibia; order Anura; family Myobatrachidae; genus Pseudophryne; species Pseudophryne corroboree. The sequence continues at coordinate 159,907 of NW_026970276.1, read as the reverse complement.
ATGTGGCGTACGAATCTATTCATTGAGCAGTGGTGCCTTGTTCGTGTATGCATGGAAGTTGGATCTGGCTGGCTGCGGGCTGTAGCCTCTATCATTATCAAAACGACCTCTCATGATTGGACTTAGATTGGTGTCATGGAATGTGCGGGGACTCAATGACAAGATCAAGAGATCCCTTGTGCTTAGACAAATTAAGCAATATGCCGCTGATGTGATATGTCTTATGGAGACCCACCTGGTGGGCAGCAAGACCCTAGCCCTTAAGAGACCTTGGGTAGGGTGGGCATTCCATTCCACACATACTTCTGCCTCTCGGGGGGTCTCTATCCTTGTAAAGAAGACGGTTCCCTTTGTGCTGGAGTCAGTACAGACGGACCCATGGGGAAGATATGTATTTTTAAAGTGTAAAATCCACTGTACCCCTCTGCTGTTGCTGTCTGTATATGTGCCTCCCCCGTACTCCTCCGATGTCCTGAAAAGGGTTGCAGGGTTTTTGGCCTTGTCACCGGGTATACCCGTGATTTGTGTGGGGGATTTTAACAATGTATTGGATAAGGCGATAGATAGATATTCCACCAATCCCTCTGGTCCACATTCTGGTAGAAACGATTTTGCTGAGGTTGTGTCGGGACTGGGCCTGGTTGATCCCTGGAGACTGAGACACCCAACTGTTAAACAATATTCATGTTTCTCACACTCTCACTCCTCGTTCTCCAGAATTGACCTGGCCCTTCTCTCGAGCGATCTGATTCCTAGGGTCCAAGATAGCAAATATGAGACTAGGGGTATATCGGATCACTCCCCTTTAACATTGACCCTGGACTTTGGTTGCTCTAGAGGCCAGGCAGTGTGGAAGTTTAACCCGTTTTGGCTAGTACATATGGGAGATGGCTCCGATTTGGTGACTGCGTGGCGGGAATTCTTCGAGATAAATAAGGATGGGCAACCTATCTCTAATTTATGGGATGCGTTCAAGGCGTTTTTGCGGGGAACTCTAATTAAACGAGTGGCTAATTTAAAAACTTTTTTCAGGCACCGGGAGTCTGAGTTAGAGACCCTAAGTGTTGCTGCAGAGGCGCAATATTTACAGGATTGCTCGGATAGTTCCAAATCTGCATGGCTGACAGCTCAGGGGGAGTGGAGGGAATGTCTAATGGAAAAGACTCAGCATAGACTCCTCTTCTCCTCTCACACCTTTTACGCCTCCGGGGATAGGCCAGGATCATATTTAGCCTCCTTGGCACGAGGTGAGAGATCCGCTAATACCGTGGTTGAGATAGAGGCCTCAGACGGTACCACTGTAGTGCAGACCCCACAGATTGCGTTGGAATTCGTGTCGTACTATAGGCGTTTATATAGCTCTAAACTAGACTGTACCCCGATGCAATTAGACGAATATTTGCAGACTATACAACTTCCCTTGCTGACTGATGAGGCGCATGACTCCCTCGAGGCACCTATCTTACCAGAGGAGATTGTGGATGCGATCAATGCTGCCCCCAATGGGAAGGCTTCAGGGCTCGATGGCATACCGTCTGAGCTATATAAGCGTCACTTAGATTTTTTTGTCCCCCAATTGCTTGAGCTATATAACCAAATATTCACTCAGGAATCCCTCCCATTATCTATGATGGAGGCATTGATTATTGTCCTTCCGAAGCCCGATAAGGACCACAGGAAGGTTGATTCTTATAGACCTATCTCCCTTCTACCGACCGATGTTAAAATTCTGGCCAAAATCCTGGCTTGTAGATTAAATAAGGTAATTACACAGATCATACACCCAGATCAGACGGGATTTATGCCCAATAAATCAACATCCATTAATCTCAGGCGATTATTTACCCATCTCCAGGTCCCCCGTGAGGCACCCTCATCCATAGTAGTATCATTGGATGCCGCTAAGGCCTTTGACTCCGTGGAGTGGGAGTACTTGTGGAGGGTCATGCGCAAGTTTGGCATAGGCCCCAGATTTATCAAATTTGTCCGCCTGATGTATTTCTCTCCCCTGGCCAGAGTGGCGGTGAATGGCTTTGTATCACATTCCTTTCCGTTGTCTAGAGGCACCCGTCAGGGATGCCCGCTGTCCCCCACCTTATTTGCTATAGCCATTGAACCCCTTGCATGTCTTCTGCGAGTGAACCCTGAGATTGTTGGATATACCGTGGGCACCAGGGAGGAGAAAATAGCTCTATATGCCGATGATATTCTGCTATTTGTGGATCGCTATGCTGAGTCTATGCCTAAGATTTTAGATATTATAAATAAGTTCGGATGTTACTCCGGGCTCCTGATTAATTGGGAAAAATCCTCCATTATCCCGTTTCAGGGTGAGGTCCCTGCCTCCCCATTGGTTGTTCTCCCGCTAAGGTGGGTGAATTCCTTTAAGTATCTGGGAATCTGGGTATCCAATGACCCTCATAAATTTACTTCCCTTAATATTACACCGCAAATATCTTATCTTCGCAATAAAGTGAAGGTATGGGGGAAATTGCCCCTGACTGCTACAGGGAGGGTTAACCTGGTGAAAATGGTTTATCAGCCCAAACTCCTGTACATACTTCAACAATCCCCAATATATATCCCCCAGAAAACTTTCAAACAGATAGAGGGCTTGATGTCCTCTCTAGTTTGGGCTAGTAAACGGGCACGGTTGAAACTTAATACTCTGACGAGACCCAAAACCTCAGGGGGGCTGGCCCTTCCCAACTTCCGTCTTTATTATTTTGCAGCACAATTAGCACATCTATGGGAATGGGTTAATGATTCTGACACTTCAAGTTTGCACACACAGCTGGTATTGCAGGAATATCCAGGTGGCTCCCCACTGAGACTGCTTCTCTGTGGAAGCGTCAAAGTATCGGCACTACCACTCATTAAACAATATATTACTGTTTGGAGGCTGGCGCATCGGATATTGCAAGGGCAAGGCATTGACCCTGACACCCCGCTGGACAATAAATATGGATTGCCAGAGTTGTATCAGCTTCAAGTCAGGGAGGTATGGAAACCATGGGGTATAACGTCACTGGGACACTTATACACTGATGGGTTTTTTAGATCCTTCCAGCAGATTCAACAGGAATTTAATGTCCCCTCTGCGTATTTTTATCGCTTTCTCCAATTGAGACATGCGTTGTCTGCCCAATTCCCCGATGGCCCGCCGACTTTTACTGAATCCCCGGTCAAATTAATGTTACAGACGGTGGGACCCGGTCACTTAGTATCCAAAATATACGGCCGGTTACTGCAAATGCATCATATAGACCCCCTTAGCTCCCTCAAGACCAAATGGGAATCTGATTTGGGTCCAGTGTCGGATGAGATATGGGAGGGTGCCCTGGGATCGTGCCGGCTTTCAACATCGTCTGTCCGATACCAACAAATTCAGTTGTTCATGTTGCACAGGGTATATATGTCACCTCTGCGATTGTCACATATAGGGGGATCCCACAGCTCAAAATGTCCCAAATGCGGCAGTCTGGGAGCAGACTTTTGGCATATGATATGGATATGCCCTCTGGTGTCGATTTTTTGGGAGGAAGTTATACGAGCCATAGTTGCTACGGGTATCCCCTCTACCGTACTTACTCCTATTTCATGCATATTGGCAACTATAGATGAGGAAACTCTAGACCCGCCCAGTCGACGCTATGTTATAAACCTCTGTGCTCTGGCCAAGGTTTGTATAGCCAGATTATGGATGGCTAATGAAGTCCCAGCGCCACAGTCCTGGATTGCTCTGGTTAATACATCCGTCGCTCATGAAAAATGTGTATATCTGGCCAGGAATGCGGAAAAAAAGTTTAATGCTATCTGGGGAAAGTGGATGAGCTCTCGTTATTTCGCTTCAAGGATGAATACTGCTGAACCCTAGATCTATTTAACTGCCCGATATGAGTGGTATCTGTGTGGGATATATGGGGTGTGTGACCCGTGGTCGGCCGGATTCATAGGCATGATGATTTCGAGATAAAGGATAACACAATGAATAGTTAATATATAGGAAACCTGAGTCACCACTGCTTCATTGCTATTTATGACTCTGAATGGGATATTTAATACCACATCACAATATGCTCTCTATACAATACCGTAAGCATGTTGTACTTGTTTAAGCGTTATAGTCTAGTTGTTGTATGTATGTTATGTCTGCCTTTGGCAATGTTTAAATGTCAAAACAATGTAAAAACCAATAAAAAATTATTGAATTTAAAAAAAAAAACAAATGATTGATGACCTAGGTAGGCTTGAGAAATGGTCAAAAATGTGGCAACTACAGTTTAATGCTAAAAAATGCAAAATCATGCACTTGGGTCTCAAAAACCCAAAGGCTAAATATAGTATCAAGGGTACTATAATGGAAACTACTGAGGAGGAAAGGGATTTAGGAGTCACTATTTCAAGTGACTTGAAGGCAGGAAAGCAATGCAACAAAGCAATGAGGAAGGCAAGTCAGATGCTTGGTTGCATAGGGAGAGGAATCAGTAGCAGGAAAAAAGAAGTGATAATGCCACAGTATAGGTGATTGGTGCGTCCCCATCTGGAATACTATGTCCAGTTCTGGAGACCATATCTCCAGAAAGATATAAATACATTAGAGAGTGTGCAAAGAAGGGAAACTAAAATGGTGCATGGCCTACATCACAAAACTTACCCGGAAAGGCTGAAAGATCTTAACATGTATAGTTTGGAGGAGAGAAGGGAAAGGGGGAACATGATAGAAACTTTCAAATATATCAAGGGTCTTAACAAAGTTCAGGAGGGAAACATTCTTCAAAGGAAGAGAAGTATTAGAACTCGAGGGCATACATTGAGACTGGAGGGGGGGAGGTACAGGGGAAATTTAAGGAAAAATTACTTCACAGAAAGGGTAGTGGATAAGTGGAATAGCCTCCCATCAGAGGTGGTAGAGGCTAAGATTGTAGAGCAATTTAAACATGCTTGGGATAGGCATATGAATATCCTTACAAAGAATTCAGGTTCAAAAAGGGTTGAGATTGCCTAAAGGATAAAAAAAAGGGGCAGACTAGATGGGCCAAGTGGTTCTTATCTGCCGTCAAATTCTATGTTTCTATGTTAAGTTGCTGAGGCACAGTCCTACCTCCGCCAGTATAAAAAATGACCTCATAAAAGCTGAGGAGTAACACGCCATTGAAGAGAGGAGCTTCCTTCTCAGTCAGCCAGCACACTGCTCAGTGCCATTTCCTCTCTTCCAGACTGCAGAGAAGAACGCTGGTCCTCCTCCACTGCTGAATAAGTATCAGGGTGCAAAACAGGGGGGGGCACAGTGAATTTGGTGCTATATAATTGTGTGATTAACATTATAAAAGCGCTGCATGTCAGTGGGCATTTTGTGTTCACAGACATTGTGTTACTGGTGCTGGGTTGTGAACTGGCAAATCCTATCTGTGTCCCTCTGACAGATTTTACTGTGGGTCTGTCCGCTATAAGTCCCGGAGTGTCTGGTGTGGTTGTGCACGTGTGTGACATATCTGTGGCAGGGAACTCTTCCTCTATGGGAGACATGTTAGGGACACAGCGGTGTAATATGACATCGAGAGCCTGACTGGGTGAAAGGTTACATGATAGTGTGAATCATATCAGTAATAGGTTGGACTGAATCTCATACAGAAAATAATCTGTTTAGGATGTGATTTTAATAGTTCTGCCTTTCATCCACAGGGACCCCTCTGGGTCACATACAAATTTGCACAAGTAATACAAACTGATACTGACACGGACTCTGATTCCTGTGTTGACACAAGTGATTCCAGGGGAATAGGTCCTAAGTTAGCAAAAAAGCATTCAAAACATTTTTTAGCTATAAAGGAGGTGTTAGAAGTTACGAAGCCCCCTCTTTCACCACAAGGAGAGGGTTTACTTTAGTAAAGAAGTAATGTAATTTTCCCTCCACCTTCAAGAGTTGAACAGTCTCTTGGAGGGAGTCTGATTTAACCTGAAAAGAAATTTCAGGTTCCCAAAAGGAATTCAGGCAGCTTACCTTTTTCCAAAAGGTGGGAGTCACCCCGCATTTTAGACAGGACCCTGTCATAAAAGAGAAAAGGTGTTTCTCCTTGCGCCTGGAATGGCTTCACTTAAGGAGCCGACAGGCACGAGTGAGGTGATCTATTGATGTGGCCAATGGGACACTACTCAGGCCTACCATTGTCTGTGCATGGGTGAGTAGTGCTATTGAGAAGTGGTCTGAAAACTTGTCATTAAACATTGACACAATAGATGGAGACGAGATACTCCTAACGTTAGGTCATATCAAAGACGCTGCTGCGTACGTACTAGAAACCATGAAATATATTGGTCTCTTGGGATCAATGGCAGTATCGGCTCGGAGGGCGTTGTGGATTCGCCAGTGGAATGCTGATGCAGAATACAAAAGAAATATGGAGGCTCTCCCATATAAAGGTGAGGCCTTGTTGGGTGATGGGCTGGATGTGTTAGTCTCGCCGGCTACCGCAGGTAAGTCGACATTCTTGCCTTATGCTCCTAGACCGGCGAAAAAGACACATCACTCTCACATGCTGTCCTTTCGGCCCAACAAATACAAAATGGCCAAAGGTTCCCCCTTCTTTTGCAGGTAGAGGAAGGGGAAAAGGAAAGAAATCTGCAGTGTCTCCCGGATCGCAGGAGCAGAAGTCCACCCCTGCTTCTTCCAAATCTGCAGCATGACGCAGGGGCTCCTTGTGGGAGTCCGCTCAGGTGGGAGCATGTCTGAAACTTTTCAGTTAAATCTGGATTCAATCTGGCCTGGACCCATGGGTCTTACAAATGGGTACAAACTAGAGTTTTAAGACGTCCCCCCATGCCGATTTTTCAAATCGACCTTGCCAGCTTCTCTTCCAGAAAGAGAGGCAGTAACAACGGCAATTCAAAAATTATGTCAGGTTCAGGTCTTTGTCCTGGTACCCTTGTCACAGCAAGGAGAAGGTTTTTATTCAGATGGCGGAGATGATGGTCCTCCTTCGTCAAAAAGGAGTCAATATAATTCCTTATCTGGACGAACTCCTGATAAAAGCGAGATCCAGGGAACAGTTGGTGCAGAACATCGCACTCTTCCTGTCAATACTCCAACAACACAGTTGGATCATGAATTTTCCAAAGTCGCAGTTGAAACCAACGACAAAATTGTTCTTTTTAAGGATGCTTCTGGACACAGAAGTACAGAGAGTATTTATTCCAATGGAAAAGGCTTTGGAAATCCAGAAAATGGTCAGACAAATATTGAAACCAACAAGCGTGTCGATCCATCAATGCATTCGGTTGTTGGGGAAAATGGTAGTGGCCTACGAGGCCATACAGTTTGGCTGATTTCATGCCAGAGTATTCCAGTGGGACCTGTTGGGCAAGTGGTCCGGATCCCACCTACACATGCACCAGTATAATCCTGTCCCCCAAAGCCAGGATTTCGCTCCTGTGGTGGCTACACAGTACTCGCCTACTAGAGGGACGCAGGTTTGGGATTCACGACTGGGTCCTAATAACCACTGATGCAAGTCTCCGAGGCTGGGGAGCTGTCACACAGGGGGAAAGCTTCCAAGGAAGCCTGCCTTCACATAAACGTTCTGTAATTGAGAGCCATTTACAATGGCCTTCTACAAGTGGTACATCTTCAAGATCATCCCGTGCAGATCCAGTCAGACAATGTAACAGCAGTCGCGTACATAAACATGCAAGGCGGAACAAAAAGCAGAGCGGCAATGGAAGAGGTGACAAGGATTCTCCTCTGGGCAGAAAGACATGTAAGAGCTCTGTCAGCAATTTTCATTCCGGGAGTGGGCAACTGGGAAGCAGACTTCCTCAGCAGACACGATCTCCATCCAGGAGAGTGGGACCTCCACCAAGAAGTCTTCGCAGAGGTGACAAGTCTTTGGGGAGTTCCTCAAGTAGACATGATGGCATCTCGTCCAAACAAGAAATATTGTTCCAGGTCGAGAGACCCTCAAGAAATAGCAGTGGATGCACTGGTGACCCAGTGGGTGTTTCGGTCGGTATATGTTTTCCCTCCATTTCTACTGATTCCAAAAGTTCTCAAAATATTAAGAACAAGAGTTCGAGCAATCTTCATTGCCCCAGACTGGCCAAGGAGGTCTTGGTATCCAGATCTTCAGGAGTTGCTCATAGAAGATCCTCGGGCTCTTCCTCCTCGCGAGGACCTGCTGCAGCAGGGGCCGTGCGTGTATCAAGACTTACCGCCTCTATGATTGACGGCATGGCTGTTGAGCGCCGGATCCTAGCCCGAAAGGCTATTCCCAAGGAAGTCATCCCCACTCTTATTCAGACCAGGAAAGGAGTAACGTCTAAACATTACCACCGTATTTGGAGAAAATATGTGTCCTGGTGTGAATCCAAGAAAGCTCCTACGGAAGAGTTTGAGTTGGGACGTTTTCTCCATTTTCTGCAGGCTGGTGTGGATGCAGGCCTTAGATTGAGGTCAGTCAAGGTCCAGATTTCGGCCTTATCAGTTGTCTTTCAAAAACAATTGGCCTCCTTTCCAGAAGTTCAGACCTTCATGAAAGGGGTTCTGCCCATCCAGCCTCCATTTGTGCCTCCAGTGGCACCATGGGACCTGAATGTGGTGTTGCAGTTCCTTCACTCGGATTGGTTTGAACCTCTGCAGGAGATAGAGTTGAAGTTTCTCACTAGGAAAGTGGTGATGCTTTTGGCCTTGGCATCCGCACGGCGGGTGTCGGAGTTGGGGGCTTTGTCTCACAAAAGCCCTTACCTTATATTCCATGAAGGTAGGGCAGAGTTGAGAACTCGCCAACAATTTCTTCCAAAGGTGGTTTCATCTTTCCACATAAACCAACCTATTGTGTTGCCAGTGGCTACTGACATTTTCACTGAGTCAAAGTCTCTAGATGTGGTTAGAGCTTTGAAGATTTATGTCGCAAGAACAGCTCAGATATGGAAAACAGAGGCTCTGTTTGCCCCGTATGCTCCCAACAAGATTGGGTGTCCTGCTTCTAAGCAGACTATTGCGCGCTGGATCAGAGGTACGATTCATCACGCTCACTCCACGGCAGGATTGCTGATACTGAAGTCGGTGAAGGCCCATTCTACTAGGAAAGTGGGCTCATCCTGGGCTGCTCCCCGGGGCATCTCGACTTTACAACTTTGCTGAGCAGCTACTTGGTCAGGGTCAAACACATTTGCTAAATTTTATAAGTTTGACACTTGGCCGATGAGGACCTCAAGTTTGGTCAGTCGGTGCTGAAGAGTCATCCGCATTCTCCCGCCCGTACTGTAGCTTTGGTATAACCCCATTGTACTGAAGTGGACCCCAGCATCCTCTAGGACGTATGAGCAAATAGGATTTTAATACCTACCGGTAAATCCTTTTTTACTAGTCCGTAGAGGATGTTGGGCACCCGACCCAGTGCATACTTTACCTGCAGTTTGTTCTTTATAGTTACACAAGTTGTGTTTCATTTGTTTTTAGCATGTTGCTGTAAATGGTTCATGCCTGTTGGCGTGTGTCATGTTGAATGCCATGTTGTGCTACATGTTTGAGGTGTGAGCTGGTATAAATCTCACCATTAGTATAAAAGTGAATAATTTCCTCTAAATGTCTGTCTCCCTGGGCACAGTTCCTATAACTGAGGTCTGGAGGAAGGGCATAGAGGGAGAAGCCAGTTCACACCCTTGAAAAGTCTTAAAGTGCCCATGGCTCCTGCAGAACCATCTATACCCCATGGGTACTGAAGTGGATCCGAGCATCCTCTACGGACTAGGAGAAAAGGATTTACCGGTAGGTATTAAAATCCTATTTATTCTGATATTATTTCACCGTGACCAGTCTTCTAAATCAATGACTTTATCACGAATAGAGACCATGTCTTCCTGAAGGGTGTCATGTGCTGAAATCAGATCTTTGTGAGATGCAACAATTTCTTTCATCTTAGTCTGTACAAGTGCCAATCTCACTGATACTGGACCTCAAAGCTTGAATATTAGAGTTAAGTTCTGAGGTTATTTCAGCACTTAAATGCAGATAGCATAGAATGTATAGAGCATAGAGCAACAGGACCATCTAGAGCAGGGGTGGGCAATTATTTCAGCTGAGGGGCCACTTGACATTTCCTTTCAGTATCCGAGGGCCACATACAAAATAGCAGATCCCCCCACTTGCCAAAAATATAGGGACGTGCTTCATGCGGAAGGGGTGTGGGTAAAAAATAGTACAGATTCATATTAGGCTGCACAATAGTCTCCATTATTCAAATTGCGCCACACAGCGCCACTTACACACATTACACCAGGTAGAGCCCCTTTTACACAGTATGGAAGGTAGAGCCCCTTTTACACATTACAGCAGGTAGAGTCCCCTTTTACACATTACAGCAGGTAGAGCCCCTTTTACATATTACAGCAGGTAGAGCCCCCTTTTACACATTACAGCAGGTAGAGTCCCCTTTTACACATTACAGCAGGTAGAGCCCCCTTTTACACATTAACATTCTATTTAGGATAATTATTGTGCAGAAAACAAATTATCCAGTGTCTTATGGCCCCTGGGGAAAGGTGTGACACAGTGACAGAACACGGGGATGTGGGGTGACAGAACACGGTGGGGGTGACATGGTGACAGAACACGGGGGGTGACAGAACATGACACGGTGACAGAACACGGGGGTGACACGGTGACAGAACAGGGGGGGTGACACGATGACAGAACACTTTGGGGGTGACAGAACACGGGGGTGTGACACAGTGACAGAACACGGGGGGGTGACAGTGACAGAACACGGAGGTGACATGGTGACAGAACACGGGAGGGGTTGGCACAGCAAGAGCTAAAGATCTCTCCCCCAAACCTAAAAACAGACTGACGCCACTGCCTGCACACACAAATATACACACACTATCACACACACACACCCCTTTCTTTCTCTCACTCACTTTTCCCATTAACTTTACTGATCTGGCTGGCTGGCAGTGGCAGGAAGGATGGATCTATTCTGTACAAGTCTGGCTCTTGTCCCGTGTAGCCCCACCCCCTTAGGTCCCATGTAGCCCCGCCCCCTCCTCGACACGTAGCTCCGCCCCTTTTTAGCTGAACCCAGCCGTTGACACTGGCCGCCGGCAGCTTGGAGGTACTGCAGCTCAGAGCAATGACAAGCAGCTCAGCCGTTCGGGCCGCTTGTCATTGCTTGCTGGTGGGAGGCAGTGGGCCAGACAGGATTGGTTTGCGGGCCGCATCCAGCCCGCGGGCCATATTTTGCCCACCCCTAATCTAGAGTGTCTTAAAACGTCTTCAGCCATTACAGCTGGGTTGTGCGTCTGACAAGAAGAATCAGATGATGTAGCGGTCTCAGAAGGACCACCTGAATTTGAGGTACCAAGGAGATGGACAGGCGGGGCCGAATTGGTACCTTTTAACCTTTTTTTGAGGCATGGTAAGCCAGCTACAAAGAGACTGACCTCTCAGAGATAGGAAAATACAAACGATCTATACATAAAAGGAGCAGTAGTACGCTGTCAGGAGGTTACATCAAGATGAATCAGTTCAAAATGACATTCTTAGTCGGGGTGACAAGTAAACATGATGTAATGCAACTCAAATAACACAGTAGTGACCGATAAATTCCACTAGAGGTCAGCGTGATCACAGACGTGAAGCGCTCAGCACAGAGAGACACAAATGGCAAAATATATTCAGGTGATAAATCCACAAAATAATATACTGTGAGGTTGTAATCAGAGTGTAATGAGCTGTACTCAGACAATACTTGATACTGGGCTCTGCATGTAGACTGAGAGGAAGTAGATGATAGTGGTACCATATAAATAGAAGGTAGTTTCACCTCCAGACAAATGCTGCAATTTAGTGTAGTGACCCCGGTCCAGCCGTCAGGACACTTATTTATATTAAACCTTATTGAAGGCAGAAGGCAAACCATGCAATGGGCAAGGACCAGGATCCAAAATGGCAGCCATCTCACTTCCCAATATCACCGCCGGGCTCCGGTGACTGTGGGCAGCCCGTTCTGTCCCCAGCAGTAGCGGGAGCTGAGCACCCATGTTATCTGGAGAGCAAGTACTCCCGCCTGAGCCAAAAGTGCCTCCAAGTCAGGTGTCTGGAGCGTGCAGGAAAGACTGGGCGCACTTAGCCCCAGAATACAGCTCTTGGCTTCATAGGCGTCACTAGGCTGCGGCAGTGAACGTTGCCCGGAGTGAGTGGAGCGAGCAGCTTTAGGGCAGTAGGCGTGGTGGAATTAATAGATTGGGTCTTGGTCCCAGCGGTGGCTGAGAGTTATCAGGTATGGTAGTGTTATGCACACCAGTGCCTGCAGGAATGTACTGGTGTCTGAACTGTTATGCACACCAGTGCCTGCAGGAATGCACTGGTGTCTGAACTGTTATGCACACCAGTGCCTGCAGGAATGCACTGGTGTCTGAACGGAGAGGGATGCAAAACAAATGAACTCACAGACAGACTGGGGAATATAACATTACGTACACAGAAGGTGATAGGGTAACAAAATAAACACAAAGTGAACAGAGAAGCCCAAAGGCTAAGAAACTGGGTGTCTCCCTAGTATTAGGAATGCTCAGATGGAAAAAGCAAGATGTTGTGTTTTAATACGTAGAGAACCCGAAATACTGTTGCTAAGGGCAACAGCAAAACCCTAAAGGGTTACCAACGGGTGTGGCAGTAAACTCCTTGGTCAGAGATGAAATAATAGACACAAGGAGAGTCTCCATAATCCTAATCCTCACTTACAGTGCACAGGTTCAGTTTACTGCCACTAAACTGATACCTGAACACCTTGCACATTGAGAAAGGATTTAGGCAGGCAAGTCTGAGAATTCAGCCGCAAATTTGCTAAGTTCACAGAGTAGCAAAAGAACCCCAGCAAGTTAAACGACTGACTCCAGTCTTACTGCAGTCTTACTGCTAGGTCTGGATTGGCAGAGTGTAGTACCAAATCCCCAGGCCTATTTGCAGTAAGCAACAACAAATACAAAGCTACACAGTACTGGCTAACTTTCAGGAACTGACTAACCAACAAAAATTCAGCAGCATCTGCTTAACCTGAGAAGAGGGTTTATAAAGCAGGTGCTGTCCACGCACCACTCAGACCTCACAGACTGTGAGCACAAAAACCAGCACCGGATCCCCTGCCGTCCACAGAGCCTGTAACCACTGCACAGCAAAAGACCCGAACCGGAGTATCAGCTGCGCTCAGGTTACTCCGCTAGCACTTGTCTCCCGGTTGCCATGACGACGTGGCAGCACAGGGCAGGAGACCCTTACAGTACCCCCCCTCTGACGAGGGGTCAAAGAACCCCTACCACCGGGTTTATCGGGGAACTGCGAGAAGAAAGACCGTATCAGTCTGGGGTATGAAGATCACAACTGCGCACCCACGACCGCTCCTCCGGGCCATACCCCTTCCAGTGCACCAAAAATGACAGCCGACCCCGAACCATCTTGGAGTCAAGAATCCTTTCAACAACAAACTCCCTTTGGCCACGTATCAGAAGAAGGGAAGGTCTTCCACTGGAAGAAGGATTACTAATCGCCCGTTTTAAAAGGGAACAATGAAATGTTTTATTGATACCCAAAGAACGGGGCAGATCTAACTGAAATGCCACCGGATTGATAACCCTGGTGATCTTATAAGGGCCGATGAACCGGGGGCCTAACTTATGAGATGGCTGTCTCAACTTCAAATTCTTGGTAGACAACCAGACGAAGTCTCCTAATTTGAAGCTGCAGGGTCTTTTCCGCTTATCAAAAACCCTTTTGGTCACTAATGACACAGACACAAGGGCTTTCTTCACTTTCCTCCAAATACCTCTAAGGACAGAAGCCACAGAAGAACCACCAGGCGTGGAGTCAAGAGGGTCAAAAGAATTGGCCTTAGGATGATGCCCATACACACAAAGGAAGGGAGAGATCCCTGTAGCAGAGTGAGCCGCGTTGTTATAGGCAAACTTCGCCATGGACAGATGAGCAACCCAGTCAGTCTGACACTTGGAGACATAACACCTGAGGAACTGCTCCAAGGACTGGTTCACCCTTTCAGTCTGCCCATTAGACTGCGGATGGTAGCCTGACGACAAGCTGACAGAAATCTGGAGATCGAAACAAAATGCCCTCCAGAATTTGGCCACAAACTGGGATCCGCAGTCAGAGACCACATCAAATGGCAACCCGTGGAGACGCACAACATGCAGCATAAATAATTCAGACAGGCGTCTGGCCGTTGGCAGCCCAACCAGTGGAACAAAGTGCGCCATCTTCGAAAACCTGTCAACGACAACCCAGATGGCTGTCATCCCCGAGGATTTGGGCAAGTCCACCACAAAATCCATTGAAATGTGGGTCCATGGCTTAGATGGAATAGAGAGTGGATGTAATGGGCCAACAGGAACCCCTCTAGGAGTCTTATTTCGGGCACAGATGTCACATGCCCGAACCCACTGATCCACATCCTTAGCCACCGAGGGCCACCACACCGCCCTAGATAGCAACTCCCGAGTTCTGGCAATACCTGGGTGACCTGCCGACTTCTTGTCATGGAATTCCAGGAACACTCGCTGTCTTAACCTAGGAGGCACAAACAAAAGACCTACCGGAAGGTCTGGAGGAGCCTGCTCCTGTGCTCTAAGGACTAATGACAAGAGGTCCTGGGTAATGCCCACTTTAATACATGATGGGGACACAATGGGCAACGGCTCCTCGGTGGTCTCCTGGATTGGAGCAAAACTCAGCGAGAGCGCATCAGCCTTGATGTTTTTTGACCCAGGGCGATATGTTATCAAAAAATTAAAGCGAGCAAAAAACAAAGCCCATCGTGCCTGCCTGGCATTGAGACGCTTCACTGACTCTAAATATGCCAGATTCTTATGGTCGTGAGAATTGAGACCACAAACTTAGCCCCCTCAAGCCAGTGTCTCCACTCCTCGAGTGCATCCTTAATAGCCAACAATTCCCGGTTACCCACGTCATAATTCATCTCGGCAGGCGAAAATTTACGGGAAAAGTAAGCACAGGGATGAAGGCGATTATCAGACACTCCCATCTGAGAGAGCACTGCCCCAGTACCCATCTCAGAGGCATCCACCTCCACCACAAAAGGACGCTCTGGATCTGGGTGTCGCAGCACCTTGGCCGAGACAAATGCCCTTTTGAGACGGGCAAAAGCCGCTTTGGCCTCACAAGACCAGTGAGCAACATCCGCCCCTTTCTTAGTGAGTGCCACCAAGGGCGCCACTATAGACGAAAATCCAGCGATAAACGTCTATAAAAATTCGCAAAGCCCAGGAAACGCTGAAGCACCTTCAAACTAGTGGGCTGCACCCAATCCAGGACTGCCTGTACCTTGGAACCCTCCATTTGGAAACCTTCTGGGGAGATAATATATCCTAGAAATGCGATTTGCTGAACTTCAAATTCGCACTTCTCCAGCTTCGCCCCAAGCCGGTGGTCTCTGAGTTTCTGGAGGACTAAGCGTACATGCTTCCGATGTTCCTCCAGGGAATGGGAGAAGATTAGGATGTCATCTAAGTATACAACTAAGAATCTATCCAAATATTCCCTGAGCACATCGTTCATGAAATCCTGGAAGACTGCCGGGGCATTACAGAGCCCAAAAGGCATCACCAAATATTCATAATGCCCTGAATGGGTGTTAAAGGCAGTCTTCCATTCATCCCCCTCTCTTATTTGGATTAGATTGTACGCACCACGTAGGTCAATCTTAGAAAAAATGGTGGCAGTACGAAGCTGGTCAAACAAGACCGAAATGAGAGGCAGTGGGTATGAGTTTTTAATCGTGATACGGTTCAATTCCCTGAAGTCGATGCAGGGTCGCAACGAACCATCCTTTTTACCCACGAAGAAGCACCCCGACCCAACTGGAGACTGTGAAGGTCTGATAAATCCCTTAGCCAGGTTCTCCTGAATGTACTCTGCCATAGCCTGAGTCTCAGGACGTGACAGGGAGTACAACCTGCTCTTGGGAAGCTTAGCATTCGGCAACAAATCAATGGCACAGTCATAGGGGCGATGGGGAGGTAGTACCTCTGCAACTTTTTTGGAGAACACGTCCGCAAAATCTGCATAACACCCTGGCAATCCTGGCAAACTTAGCTGTGAGAGCCTGACTGGAAGGCTCAAGCAACTCCTGAAACAATCAGTACCCCAACTAAGAATCTCCCCAGAGACCCAGTCAAATTGAGGATTGTGGGCCCTTAACCAGGGTAACCCCAACACCAATGGGGCAAAAGTACAGACAGTCACATAAAAGGACAATTTTTCAGAGTGCGTGGCTCCAATAAACAAAGAAATCTGGCTAGTGCAAGAGGTAATTTTACCCTGGGATAATGGTTCCCCGTTTAACCCACAAATCTCAATTTCCGATGCCAAGGGTACTAAGGGAACAGAGTGTTTCAGGGCGAATTGGCGGTCCATAAAAACCCCGTCGGCCCCACTGTCCACAAAGGCCTCAGTCTTGACAGTTTGACCGAGCATCTTCAAGGTCACCGGAATGATAAAAGTCTTCTTGGGAAATTCTGACTTCTGGCCTGACAGGATATTTCCCATCACCCTCAGGCCCTGAAGTTTTCCGGCTTTTCTGGGCATGATACTACCACATGACCCTTATTCCCACAGTACAAACACAACCCCTGCTGTCTCCTCCGCGTCTTCTCACGCGAGGAGAGGCGGGTAGCCCCAATCTGCATAGGCTCCTCGGAAAAATCCTCAGAGTCCGAGGTTCCCTTGGGAAAGAAGGAAACCTCGGTCTCCCTTTCAAGCCTACGCTCTCTCAGCCGTCTATCCACCCGGATGGATAACTGCATGAGCTGATCCAAGCTATCAGGCAAGGGATATTGTACCAGTTGGTCTTTTATCTGGTTAGAAAGACCTCTTCGGTACTGGTGTCTCAGGGCTGGGTCATTCCACTGGGTGTCATGGGCCAACCTCCGAAACTCCGTACAGTAAACCTCAACTGGCCTTCGCCCTTGCTTAAGGATCGAAATCTGAGCCTCGGCTGAGGCCGTCTTGTGAGGGTCATCATACAACATGCCCAGTGCCGTAAAAAAAGCATCAACACTTTTAAGCGATGGACAGTCAGGCTGCAACCCATATGCCCAGACCTGTGGGTCTCCTTGTAGCAAGGAAATCACTATGCCCACCCGCTGAATCTCCGACCCAGAAGACTGAGGCCTAAGCTGGAAATATAGCTTGCAGCTCTCCTTGAAACAAAAGAACTGCGAGCGATCTCCAGAAAAACGATCCGGAAGATTTACTTTCGGCTCCTTAACCCCTGAAGGTGCTGCTGCTGCGGGAGCTCCGCCAGCGGCCTGGGAGGTGTGCATTTTAATGGACAAATCATTAAATTGTCGAGTCAGGACCTGCACCTGATCGACCACCTGTTGCAACGTATTTTGAGGGGTATGCTCCATATTCCCACAAAATTTCAACAGGAGTATTAGGCTGCTGAATATGTTATGCACACCAGTGCCTGCAGAAATGTACTGGTGTCTGAACTGTTATGCACACCAGTGCCTGCAGGAATGCACTGGTGTCTGAACTGTTATGCACACCAGTGCCTGCAGGAATGCACTGGTGTCTGAACGGAGAGGGATGCAAAACAAATGAACTCACAGACAGACTGGGGAATATGACATTACATACACAGAAGGCGATAAGGTAACAAAATAAACACAAAGTGAACAGAGAAGCCCAGAGGCTAAGAAACTGGGTGTCTCCCTAGTATTAGGAATGCTCAGATGGAAAAAGCAAGATGTTGTGTTTTAATACGTAGAGAACCCAAAATGCTGTTGCTAAGGGCAACAGCAAAACCCTAAAGGGTTACCAACGGGTGTGGCAGTAAACTCCTTGGTCAGAGATGGAATAATAGACACAAGGAGATTCTCCACAATCCTAATCCTCACTTGCAGTGCACAGGTTCAGCTTACTTCCACTAAACTGATACCTGAACACCTTGCACAGTGAGAAAGGATTTAGGCAGGCAAGTCTGAGAATACAGCCGCAAACTTGCTAAATTCACAGAGTAGCAAAAGAACCCCAGCAAGTTAAACGACTGACTCCAGTCTTACTGCTAGGTCTGGATTGGCAGAGTGTAGTACCAAATCCCCATGCCTATTTGCAGTAAGCAACAACAAATACAAAGCTACACAGTACTGGCTAACTTTCAGGAACTGACTAACCAACAAAGATTCAGCAGCATCTGCTTAACCTGAGAAGAGGGTTTATAAAGCAGGTGCTGTCCACGCCCCACTCAGACCTCACAGACTGTGAGCACAAAAACCAGCACCGGATCCCCTGCCGTGCACAGAGCCTGTAACCACTGCACAGCAAAAGACCCGAACCGGAGTATCAGCTGTGCTCCGGTTATTCCGCTAGCACTTGTCTCTCGGTTGCCATGACGACGTGGTAGCACAGGGCAGGAGACCCTAGGAGGTAGATAAGAAGCCACTTAGTGAGGAGATCTCCAGAAAGCATGTCTGGATGGACCACACCCCTCCTATTTATTATTTTATATACTAACAGGGGTGACAGGTGTGGTACATCCCTGCAAAGGCAGATCCAATCTCTTTCTCATCAGACTCTGCTGTGTTACCTGCACTCTCACTCAGATGTTCACTGCTGCCAGTAGCACACGTATGAGAAGCAGAAGTATGGCGGCAGCTGTATAGATTCTGATATGTAATTCTCTATATCATGCCTACCGTACACACATCATCCTTATTAATATTGAGAATATAGAAATAAGACACTGATGATGGGGATGTAAAAATAGGATTTTAATTACCTACCAGTAAATCCTTTTCTCGTAGCCTGTACAGGATGCTGGAGTCCAATTAGTACCATGAGGTATAGATGGGTCCTTTGGGAGCCAATGGCACTTTAAGAGTTTAATAGTATGGGCTGGCCCCTCCCTCTATGTCCCTCCTACCAGACTCAGTCTAGAAACTGTGCCCGAGGAGACGGACATACTTCGAGAGAAGGAAATACACAGATAGTGATGAGATTCCCACCAACTCACACATAACAAAAAGGAAATCCAAACTAACCAACTTGGAACAATTCAGCAACGGCTGAACCAACAATACTGAACCAAGTAACACTGCAGTAATATGAAGCACAGGGCGGGCGCCCAGCATCCTCTATGGACTACGCGAAAAGGATTTACCGGTAGGTAATTAAAATCCTATTTTCTCTTACGTCCTAGAGGATGCTGGGGTTCCATTTAGTCCCATGGGGATGTACCAAAGCTCCCAGTACAGGAGAGAGAGTGCTGTGGTTCCTGCAGAACTGACTGACCAAACTTGAGGTCCTCAGAGGCCAAAGTATAGGACTTGTAAAACTTCGCAAACGTGTTCAACCCTGACCAAGTAGCTTCTCGGCAAAGCTGAATAGCCGAGACACCCCAGGCAGCTGCCCAGGATGAACCCACTCTACGGGTAGTGTGGGCATAAACAGATTTTGGAATTGGCAATCCTGCCATGGAATAAGCATGCTGGATAGTAAGCCTGATCCAGTGTGATATTGTCTGCTTAGAAGCAGGACACCCAATCTTGTTGGGATGATAAAGTACAAATAGTGCATCCGACTTCCTGTGACGAGTAGTTCTCTTCACATAGATTTTCAAAGCCCGCACGACATCCAAGGACTTTGAGGTAATTGAGGTGTCAGTAGCCATTGGCACCACAATAGGTTGGTTGATATGAAAAGCCGACACAACCTTAGGGAGAAATTGCTGACGCATTCTGAGCTCCGCTCTATCCTCATGGAAAATCAAGTAGGGGCTCTTGTGCGACAATGCCCCCTATTCTGACACACATCTGGCAGAAGCCATGGTCAACAACGTGACCGCCTTCCAAGTAAGAAACTTTACGTCCACCTCCTGTAAAGGTTTGAACCAATCCAATTGCAGGAACTGCAGCACCACATTTAGATCCCAAGATACCATAGGAGGCACAAAGGGTGGTTGGATGTGCAGAACTCCTTTCAAGAAAGTCTGAACCTCAGGGATAGCAGCCAATTGTTTCTGAAAGAAAATAGGCCGAAATCTGGACCTTGATGGAGCCCAAGCGTAGGCCAACATCCACACCTGCTTGCAGAAAGAGGAGAAAATGTCCCAGTTGAAACTCCACCGTAGGAAACGTCTAGGATTCACACCAAGACACATACTTTTTCCAAATCCGATGGTAATGCTTAGACGTTACCCCCTTCCTAGCTTGGATCAGAGTAGGAATAACCTTATTCGGAATACCCTTCCGAACTAAGATCTGGCATTTAACCTCCATGCCGTCGAACGTAGCCGCTGTAAGTCTTAATAGGTGAACAGCCCCTGTAGTAGAAGGTCTTCGCGAAGAGGAAGAGGCCTCGGATCCTCCAGCGGTAAAGCCAGAAGATGTGCGTACCAAGCCCGCCTTGGCCAGTCCAGAGCAATGAGGATCACTGGAACTCTTGATCTTTTTATTAGTTTGAGAATCCTTGGGATCAGTGGAAGTGGAGGGAACACATACATTGACTGGAACACCCACGGAGTCACCAGGGTGTCCACCGCCACTGCCTGTGGGTCTCGTGTCCTGGAACAGTTCCTCCGAAGCTTCTTGTTGAGACGAGAGGCCATCATGTCTATCTGAGGTACACCCCATCGGCACGTTACCTCTGCGAATACCTCTGGGTGGAAGCCCCATTCTCCTGGATGGAGATCATGTCTGCTGAGGAAGTCCGCTTCCCAGTTGTCCACTCCCGGAATGAAGATCACCGCCAGCGCATTTCTTTCTGCCCAGAGGAGGATTCTTGTTACCTCTGACATTGCAGCCCTGCTCTTCGTTCCGCCCTGTCATTTTATGTAGGACACCGCCGTTAGATTGTCTGACTGAACCTTAATAGCTCGATCTTGCAGAAGATGAGCCGCTTGTAGAAGGCCATTGTATATGGCCCTTAGTTCCAGAATGTTTATTTTAAGGACTGATTCCCGGCTTGACCATTTTCCTTGGAAGTTTTCCCCCTGGGTGACTGCTCCCCAACCTTTGAGGCTTGCATCCGTGGTTTGAAGAATGCAATTCTGAATCCCGAACCTACGGCACTCCAGCAGGTGAGAAGTTTGCCGCAACCAGAGTAGTGAAATTCTGGCTTTTCGGCGACAGGCATATCCGCTGGTGCATGTGAAGATGCAATCCCGACCACTTGTCCAAGAGATCCAGCTGGGAGAACCGTGCATGGAATCTTCCATATAGTAGAGCCTCGTAGGAGGCTACCATCTTCCCCAGAAGGCGAATGCACCGACGAACCGATACCCGGGGAGGTTTCAAGACATCCCGGACCATTGATTGGATCAACAACGCTTTCTCCACTGGTAGAAACACCCTTTGCACTTCCCTATCGAGTATCGTCCCCAGGAAGGTCAGTCTCCTTGTCGGTTCCAAATGTGACTTTGGAAGATTCATGATCCACCCATGATCTCAGAGTAGTTGAGTTGAGAGCCCAATACTCTGCAACAGCTTCTCCTTGGAAGATGCCTTTATCAGCAGATCATTCAGATATGGAATTATGTTCACTCCCTGTTTGCATAGGAGGAGCGTCATCTCCGCCATAACCTTGGTGAACACCCTCAGAGCTGTGGAGAGGCCAAATGGCAACGTCTGGAACTGATAGTGACAGTCCTGTAGTGCAAACCGTAGATAGGCCTGGTGAGGCGGCCAGATCGGAATATGAAGGTACGCATCCTTGATATCTAGGGATACTAGGAATTCCCTCTCCTCCAAACCTGAGATCACCGCTCTCAGGGACTCCATCTTGAATTGGAAAACCCTCAAGTAGGAGTTCAACGACTTCAAGTTCAATATAGGCCTTACCGAACCATCTGGTTTCAGTACCACAAACAGGTTTGAGTAATAACCCTTGGTTTTTGGGTGAAGTGGAACTGAAACAATGACATTTGTTCGTACCAATTTTTGAATGGCTTCCTGTAGAATAGCACTTTATGTCAGCGTCGCTGGTAAGCCTGATTTGAAGAATCTGTGAGGTGGGAATTCCTGAAACTCCAGTCTGTACCCCTGGGTAACAATATCCATCACCCAGGGGTCTAGGCATGATGACGCCCAGACGTGACTGAAATCTTTTAGTCTTGCTCCCACCTGCCTGATCTCCAGGCTGAGAGGTCCACCATCATGCTGAATATTTGGAGGAAGCAGAACCTGGTTTCTGTTCCTGGGAACCTGTTGGTGCAGGTTTTTTAGATCTTCCCCGACCTTCTCTAAAGAAGGTGGGAGGGGGTTTGGATTTTTTACATTTTGTGGCTCGAAAGGACTGCAGTGTAGGTGTAGGATAAGATTTCCTAACTGAGGCTGCTGCGGAGGGAAGAAATGTCGACTTACCCGCAGTCGCCGTGGAAATCCATGCATCCAATGCGTTCCCAAATACTGCCTGACCTGGTTCTCCACACTTTTGTTGGATTCTGCATCCACAGTCCATTGGCGTAGCCAGAGACCTCTGCATGCCGAGAGAGCCATGGAAGTGGCAGGCCAATGTCCTTCATGGCCTCCACCATGAAACCTGCAGTATCCTGTATGTGACAAAAACAAGTCAATGTCACTCCTATCCATAGTATCTAAGTCCTCTAGTAAGGTGCCTGACCACTTTACTATGGCTTTAGAAATCCACGCACAAGCAATAGTGGGCCTTAAAACCACGCCTGTAGCAATGTATAGTGATTTGAGTGTAGTCTCAATCTTGCGATCAGCCGGCTCCTTTAACGCCGTTGAACCAGGGACAGGTAAAACCACCTTTTTAGACAGCCTAGATACAGAAGCGTCTACTATAGGTGGGTTTTCTCACTTCTTCCTATTCTCTTCAGGGAAAGGGAAAGCAATGAGAATTCTTAGAGGGATCTGGAATTTTTTCTCTGGGTTTTTCCAGGATTTTTCAAACAAGGAGCTTAACTCCTTAGAAGCAGGAAAGGTAAGCGAGGACTTCTTATTTACTGTAAAATAAGATTCCTCTACTTGTTCCGGAACCTTCTCAGAAATATGCAATGGCTTCAATCTTTAGCTGCAACCCTTTAGAAAGGGATGCATCCCCCCCCCTGCATATCCCCATCACCGTCCCCTGTATCAGAGTCGGTATCAGTGTCAGCTTGCATTATCTGGGCAAGTGTACGTTTTTTGGGGTATGTACGGGGGGTTTTAGATAAAGTAGTGGGAGCTGAATACTTCAAACCCACTACAGATTGTCTCAAAAACTGTGTCTCTTTCTCAGTATGTGACATCCTTGTTGAAATCTGGGATATCATTCCCCTTAAAGAATCCACCCATGGGGGTTCGGATTCAGAAGGCTGAGACAGCACATTGCAGTCCTGAGTACATGGAATAGACTCCTCAGGAGAAGATACACACTCTGCAGCACAGGAGACAGAGTCCTTAGACATGGTAATGTGGATATACACACTTACACACACACACACACACACACACACACACACACAGGAAAATGTCAGACACAGTTTCCCCCAGAGTACCTTCAGAGAGTCACAGAGTATAAGGAGCAGCCACACAGCGCCCCTGTAGGCAGTTATTATGATAAAAGCCCGGCGCTGACTAACTAACCTTAATAGGGTACTCAGTACTATAATCACCCTCCCCCCCCTTCCCTGTCTATAACACCCTGGTACCGCAGAGGTATGCTGGATTTATGTGGAGGGCAGCGTTCTGCTCCTATGATCTGCAGGGAGAAAATGGCGCTGGTGAGTGCTGGATCTGCTCTGAGGGGAAGCCCCGCCCCTTGTAATGGCGCGCAGCTTCCCGCACTAATTGTTTATACTGGCCTGAGGATTTTAGCGCTAACAGGGGGATTAGCCCCTGTTATCTGCGTGACCAGTGTAGGGTTTATCTGCACTGGCTCAGGACGCCCCTCAAAGCGCCTACACTGTGTGTTGCTGACCCTTCCTGGAGCGTAGCCTGTCAGCTGCGCTCCCACCCTTGTGCCGCCATACCCTGTCGCTAACCGAGACGCTGGCGCTGTACTCACCACTTTTCTTTCTTCTGGCTTTGTTAGGGAGTGGCGGCCGTGCTGCAGGAGTGAGTAGTCGCCTCGTGGGCTTGCGATCAGCAACCTCAGGAGCTCAGTATCCTGTCAGCGGAGTAGAGAACCATTAACTCTATAGGAAGTTGGTTCCTGTTCCCGAACCCCCCTAAGTCCCACGAAGCAGGGAGGCTGTTGCCAGTAGCCTTCCTGTAACCTAACTAACTCTAGAAAATAAAAAACTAAGAAAACTCCTAGGAGCTCCCCTAGCTGTGACCGGCTCCTCCGGGCACATTTTCTAAACTGAGTCTGGTAGGAGGGGCATAGAGGGAGAAGCCAGCCCACACTATTAAACTCTTAAAATGCCAGTGGCTCCCAAAGGACCCGTCTATACCCCATGGTACTAAATGGACCCCAGCATCCTCTAGGACGTAAGAGAAAGTAGATTATAAACTAGCAGATGATGATTACAGGGTATCATATGGTGTATTGCATGTAAAGTACCTTTTTCCACACCTACTCTGCTGTAGCAATATACCTTATATAAGGGTGAGTAACACATGTACAGGCTTACCAGCGTATGAGCGCACACATAAAGGAATACTACCTTACCAATGCTTCCAGGAGTAACGTTAGGAGACATTTCTCTGATCCATCAACTCATATGACTGATGTTATTATTCATCTAGAATCTCCAATTCATACGATATGTTCCCCATCCATTGTTTTACATTGGTGCTGACATAGGACTTGGCGAGTGACTACATCTCCATTTATACTTCATGGTTAGTTACCAGTACAAGAGAGAGATATATCTAAGTCTTATTATAATATTACATTTGTTATTGTGAGTGTTCTCAGGAGGGTGGACACAATGATCATCTGAGACACATTATTATAAAGCCTTCATTAAGTTATGTTTTATTGGCCCTCATTCCGAGTTGATCGCTCGCAAGGAGAATTTAGCAGAGTTGCACACGCTAAGCCGCCGCCTACTGGGAGTGTATCTTAGCACCTTAAAATTGCGAACGATGTATTCGCAATATTGCGATTACAAACTTCTTAGCAGTTTCTGAGTAGCTTCAGACTTACTCGGCATCTGCGATCAGTCCAGTGCTTGTCGTTCCTGGTTTGACGTCACAAACACACCCAGCGTTCGCCCAGACACTCCCCCGTTTCTCCAGCCACTCCTGCGTTTTTTCCGGAAACGGTAGCGTTTTTATCCACACGCCCCTAAAACACTGTGTTTCCGCCCAGTAACACCCATTTCCTGTCAATCACACTACGATCGCCGGAGCGATGAAAAAGCCGTGAGTAAAAATCCTAACTTCATAGCAAAATTACTTGGCGCAGTCGCAGTGCGAACATTGCGCATGCGTACTAAGCAGAAAAACGCTGCAATGCGAAGAAATTTACCGAGCGAACAACTCGGAATGAGGGCCATTATACACACATTTACAATTAAGTGTCCCAGAGAGTCGTCTTCTATTGTTTACAAGATTAATATTGTTACAGAAAATGTCACATTTCCATAATGTATTTTATTTCCAGCAGATGGACACACAAGCACGAATATCTCAGAAGGACATCTAATGTTATCCCCGGATTGTGACATAAGAGATAATGACAGTAGACAGGATTCTCCAGGAGCTAATCCCATCACCCCAATTATACATCCAGCTCTATCAGCTGATCCCTCTGATCCTGGGAAATGTTCTCCTGATCACTCTGATATTGGTGCATCTGTTACAGCTCTGAGAGTAAATACAGAGTTTCCATGTGCTATAGATGCCAAATGTTTTACACAGAACACAAAGCCTATTAACCCACACACAGGTAAGTTAAGTGAAAGGCCACTGATATGTTCTGAGTGTGGGAAATGTTTTACACAGAAATCACAACTTGTTACACATCAGAGAAGTCACACAAGTGAGAAGCCATTTCCATGTTCTGAGTGTGGGAAATGTTTTGCACACAAATCAGTTCTTGTTAGACATAATAGAAGTCACACAGGTGAGAAACCATTTCCATGTTCTGAGTGTGGAAAATATTTTGCACACAAATCACATCTTGTTATACATAACAGAAGTCACACAGGTGAGAAGCCATTTTCTTGCTCTGAGTGTGGGAAATGTTTTACACAGAAATCACAACTTGTTACACATCAGGGAAGTCACACAGGTGAGAAGGCATTTTCATGTTCTGAGTGTGGGAAATGTTTTACACAGAAATCACAACTTGTTACACATCAGAGAAGTCACACAAGTGAAAAGGCATTTCCATGTTCTGAGTGTGGGAAATGTTTTGCACACAAATCAGTTCTTGTCAGACATAACAGAAGTCACACAGGTGAGAAACCATTTCCATGTTCTGAGTGTGGAAAATATTTTGCAGACAAATCACATCTTGTTATACATCACAGAAGTCACACAGGTGAGAAGCCATTTTCTTGCTCTGAGTGTGGGAAATGTTTTACATGGAAATCACAACTTGTTACACATCAGAGAAGTCACACAGGTGAGAAGCCATTTCCATGTTCTGAGTGTGGGAAATGTTTTACACAGAAATCACAACTTGTTATACATCAGAGAAGTCACACAGGTGAGAAGGCATTTCCATGTTCTGAGTGTGGGAAATGTTTTGCACACAAATCAGTTCTTGTTAGACATAACAGAAGTCACACAGGTGAGAAGCCATTTCCATGTTCTGAGTGTGGAAAATATTTTGCACACAAATCACATCTTGTTATACATAACAGAAGTCACACAGGTGAGAAGCCATTTTCTTGCTCTGAGTGCGGGAAATGTTTTGCACTGAAATCAGATCTTGTTAGACATCACAGAAGTCACACAGGTGAGAAGCCATTTCCATGTTCTGAGTGCGGGAAATGTTTTACACAGAAATCACAACTTGTTACACATCAGAGAAGTCACACAGGTGAGAAGGAATTTCCATGTTCTGAGTGTGGGAAATGTTTTGCACACAAATCAGATCTTGTTATACATCAGAGAAGTCAAACAGGTGAGAAGCTGTTTTCTTGCTCTGAGTGTGGGAAATGTGTAAATAAATCACATCTTGTTATACATCACAGAAGTCACACAGGTGAGAAGCTGTTTTCTTGCTCTGTGTGCGGGAAATGTTTTACACAAAAATCACATCTTGTTAGACATCAGCGAACTCACACAGGTGAGAGGCCATTTCTATACTCTGAGAAATAAATCAGCTCTTGTTACACACAATAGACATCACTCAGGTGAGGAACCATTTTAATCTTCTGGAGTATACTTATCATTGCCATGCATTGTTCTTCAAGGTTCTTATCCTATCTCCGTTGCTTTTTGCAATATACATACTACCACTGGGTGAAATAATCAGATGTCATGCCCTCATCTACCACTGCTATGCAGATGACCTGCTTTTGCTCTGGGTACTGAGAACCCAGTACCAATCCTAAATGGTTGTCTAGCTGAGCTCCAGGTGTGGGTGATGCCAGTTAGCTGTGATTCAGTCCTGGTGAAACAGGTCCTTATGATAGAAGCTCACCAACAAAGGGCAGGGCTACAGCTCAGCTTTGCAAACCAACCAGACTTACGCTTGGGGGTCAGAGTTACAAAATGCTGATCCTGTGTGGAATCTTGGTGTCATGGATGGTGGAGTGGAACTTAGACATCAGGTATCTGCCACAATTGGATCCTCATCTGAGGAACATAGCCAGACTCCAGCACTTATTTCCCTCAGAAGATCTACCTACAGTCATACATGCACTTGTATCATCACGCATAGACTACTGCAATGTCCTCTACCTGGGTCTCCCAGCAAAAGAATTGCACCGCTTATAGCTTGTACAGAATGCAGCAGCCAGGCTGTTACCTAACCAGCCCATTCCAGCCACATAACACCCATTCTCTACTCCCTTCACCGGCTGCCTGTAAGATGGTGACTACAAAATCTTACTGACTCTCCCAGCCCTACATGACCAGAGTCCATGGTACCAGAAGCAGCTTCTGCCTCCTTACTGCCCTGCTTTCTTCCACCTGCAGATGGATTATTACCAGCAGTACCAAGAATCCCCA
This sequence comes from Pseudophryne corroboree, assembly GCF_028390025.1. NCBI lineage: Eukaryota > Metazoa > Chordata > Amphibia > Anura > Myobatrachidae > Pseudophryne > Pseudophryne corroboree. The sequence continues at coordinate 131,803 of NW_026970276.1, read as the reverse complement.
AGCAGTGCTGAGATGTCAGAGGGGGAGACAGGGTGGTGGCACTATTGCTGTAGAGGGGGCTGCCGGAGGCGCTGTCTGTGGGTAATAATGTCCCCAAGTAGTGCTGAGGTGTCAGTGGGGAGACAAGGCAGTAGTGGGTGGAGGCAGGGTGGGTGGCAGTAGTAGGGGAGACAGGGCGGTGGCAGTAGTGGAAGGAGACGGTGGTGGGAGTAGTGGGGGGAGACAGGGCAGATGCTGTTGTGGGGGAGAGATATGTCAGTGGCAGTATTGGGGGAAACGGTGGTGGCAGTAGTGGGGGGAGACAGCAGATGCAGTTGGGGGAGACTGGGTAGTGGCAGTAGTGGGGGACAGTAGTGGGAGGAGGTGGGGGCTAGTTGGAGATGGGGCGGTGGCAGTAGTGGGGGAGATAAGGTGGTGGCAATAGTGGGGGAGATGGTGGCAATAGTGAGGAGAGACGGTGACAGTAGTGGGGAGGAGACAGGGTGGTGATTGTAGTTGGGGGAGACGGGGAGGGTGGCATTTGTGTGGGGAGATGGTTGTGTCAGTAGTGGGGGGAGACAGGGCGGTGGCCGTAGTGGAAGTAGACGGTGGTGGCAGTAGGGGGGGGAGACAAGGCTGATGGCCGCAGTGCAGTACCAGGGGATGCTGGAGGCAGTAAAGAGGTGTATGGGTGCCGCACAGAACTAGTTGATAATTAGACTTAATGATGATTATACTTCCTTATTTCTAATGAATCCCTTGTATGTGTTACTGTTATTTGCTGTGTCAGCCTTTATGTGTGTTCTGTGTAATAATCCTGAAAGTAGTGCTGCTACCGATCTCATATCATTTGTAGTAACTTGGAAAAGATGAGATATGAGGTGCACTCTGGAAGCTTATAGGGGGTTAATCAGAGATGAACGCAGATGTGACATCACGCAGCCCCCCGGAAAATGGTCCTGGCCCACCCGCGTTCACCCCTCAGGGATGCCGCTGCAATGTGTGTGTCTGTGCGGCCACTGCGCATGTGAATTTTGTCACCACCAGCAAACTGCTGCGGGCCGCTATTGTTGCTGGGTCTCAATGACCCGCATAGACCTTTGGCTCTCCTGATATGCATCTGTTTTACTTACCTGCAATACTACAATGTAACTTGAATTGTTTCTGTGCTTTAAAGGATATTTTATCCATGTTGTGCAGAGTAAAGTATTTTTCTCTAACGTCCTAGTGGAAGCTGGGGACTCCGTCAGGACCATGGGGAATAGCGGCTCCGCAGGAGACAGGGCACATCTAAATAAAGCTTTTAGGATCACATGGTGCGTACTGGCTCCTCCCCCTATGACCCTCCTCCAAGCCTCAGTTAGGTTTTTGTGCCCGTCCGAGAAGGGTGCAATCTAGGTGGCTCTCCTAAAGAGCTGCTTAGAAAAAGTTTTTTAGGTTTTAAATCTCAGTGAGTCCTGCTGGCAACAGGCTCACTGCATCGAGGGACTTAGGGGAGAGATTTTCAACTCACCTGCGTGCAGGATGGATTGGAGTCTTAGGCTACTGGACATAGCTTCAGAGGGAGTCGGAACACAGGTCATCCTGGGGTTCATCCCGGAGCCGCGCCGCCGACCCCCCTTACAGATGCTGAAGATCGGAGGTCCGGAAACAGGCGGCAGAAGACTCCTCAGTCTTCATGAAGGTAGCGCACAGCACGGCAGCTGTGCGCCATTGTTGCTACACACTTCTCACTGACCAGTCACGGAGGGTGCAGGGCGCTGCTGGGGGCGCCCTGGGCAGCAATATTAAACACCTTTAGTGGCAAAGAATACATCACATATAGCCATTAAGGCTATATATGTATTTAACCCAGGCCAGTTTTCTCAAAACCCGGGAGAAAAGCCATCCGAAAAGGGGGCGGAGCTTATTCTCCTCAGCACTCAGCGCCATTTTCCTGCTCAGCTCCGCTGTGAGGAAGGCTCCCAGGACTCTCCCCTGCACTGCACTACAGAAACAGGGTAACAAAGAGAAGGGGGGCATAATTTGGCGATATTTATATATTAAAAGCGCTTATAACAAAAACAACACCTTTTAGGGTTGTTTATATACATTTATAGCGTTTTTGGTGTGTGCTGGCAAACTCTCCCTCTGTCTCCCCAAAGGGCTAAGAGGGTCCTGTCTTCGATTAGAGCATTCCCTGTGTGGCTGCTGTGTGTCGGTACGTGTGTGTCGACATGTATGAGGACGATGTTGGTGTGGAGGCAGAGCAATTGCCGGTAATGGTGATGTCACCCCCTAGGGAGTCGACACCGGAATGGATGGCTTTAGTTATGGAATTACGTGATAATGTTAGCACATTACAAAAGTCAGTTGACGAAATGAGACGACCGGAAAACCAGTTAGTACCGGCTCAGGCGTCTCAGACACCGTCAGGGGCTATAAAACGTCCCTTACCTCAGTCAGTCGACACGGGTACCGACACAGATGAATCTAGTGTCGACGGTGAAGAAACAAACGTATTTTCCAATAGGGCCACACGTTATATGATCACGGCAATGAAGGAGGCTTTGCAGATCTCTGATACTGCTGGTACCTCAAAAAGGGGTATTATGTGGGGGGTGAAAAAACTACCTGTAGCTTTTCCAGAATCAGAGGAATTGAATGACGTGTGTGATGAAGCGTGGGTTAACCCAGATAGAAAACTGCTAATTTCCAAGAAGTTATTGGCATTATACCCTTTCCCACCAGAGGTTAGGGCGCGCTGGGAAACACCCCCTAGGGTGGATAAGGCGCTCACACGTTTATCAAAGCAAGTGGCGTTGCCGTCTCCTGATACGGCCGCCCTCAAGGATCCAGCGGATAGGAGGCTGGAAACTACCCTGAAAAGTATATACACTCATACTGGTGTTATACTGCGACCGGCAATAGCCTCAGCCTGGATGTGCAGTGCTGGGGTAGTATGGTTGGATTCCCTGACTGAAAATATTGATACCCTGGATAGGGACAGTATTTTATTGACTCTAGAGCAATTAAAGGACGCGTTTCTTTATATGCGAGATGCTCAGAGGGATATTTGTACTCTGGCATCAAGAGTAAGTGCGATGTCCATATCTGCCAGAAGAAGTTTATGGACGCGACAGTGGTCAGGTGATGCGGATTTCAAAAGGCATATGGAAGTATTGCCATATAAGGGAGAGGAATTATTTGGGGTCGGTCTATCGGATCTGGTGGCCACGGCAACTGCCGGCAAATCCACCTTTTTACCTCAGACCCCCTCCCAACAGAAAAAGACACTGTCTTTTCAGCCGCAGTCCTTTCGCTCCTATAAAAACAAGCGAGCAAAAGGACAGTCTTATCTGCCGCGAGGCAGAGGAAAGGGTAAGAGAGGGCAGCAAGCAGCCCCTGCCCAGGACCAGAAGCCCGCCCCGGGTTGTACAAAGCCATCAGCATGACGCTGGGGCTTTACAAGCGGACTCAGGAGCGGTGGGGGGTCGACTAAAGATTTTCAGCAATCAGTGGGCTCGCTCACAGGTGGACCCGTGGATCCTGCAGATAGTATCTCAGGGTTACATGTTGGAGTTCGAAAGGTCTCCACCTCGCCGGTTCCTAAAGTCTGCTTTACCAACGTCTCCCTCAGAAAGGACGACGGTATTGGAAGCCATTCACAAGCTGTATTCTCAGCAGGTGATAGTCAAGGTACCCCTCCTACAACAGGGAAAGGGGTATTATTCCACACTATTTGTGGTACCGAAGCCGGACGGTTCGGTAAGACCTATTCTAAATCTGAAATCCTTGAACCTGTACATACAGAAATTCAAGTTCAAGATGGAGTCACTCAGAGCAGTGATAGCGAATCTGGAAGAAGGGGACTTCATGGTGTCCCTGGACATAAAAGATGCTTATCTGCATGTCCCAATTTACCCCTCACACCAAGGGTATCTCAGGTTCGTGATACAAGACTGTCATTATCAGTTTCAAACGCTGCAGTTTGGTTTGTCCACGGCCCCTCGGGTCTTTACCAAGGTAATGACCGAAATGATGGTTCTTCTACGAAGAAAAGGCGTATTAATTATCCCTTACTTGGACGATCTCCTAATAAGGGCAAAGTCCAGAGAACAGCTGGAAGTCGGTGTAGCACTAACCCAAGTAGTGCTTCAGCAACACGGGTGGATTCTGAATCTTCCAAAATCTCAATTGACCCCGACAACACGTCTGCTGTTCCTGGGAATGATTCTGGACACGGTTCAGAAAAAGGTGTTTCTCCCGGAGGAGAAAGCAAGGGAGTTATCCGAACTTGTCAGGAACCTCCTAAAACCAGGAACTGTGTCAGTACATCAATGCACAAGAGTCCTGGGAAAGATGGTGGCTTCTTACGAGGCAATTCCATTCGGCAGATTCCATGCACGAACATTTCAGTGGGATCTGCTGGACAAATGGTCCGGATCGCATCTGCACATGCATCAGCGGATAACACTGTCACCGAGAACAAGGTTGTCTCTCCTGTGGTGGTTGCAGAGTGCCCATCTGTTAGAGGGCCGCAGGTTCGGCATACAGGACTGGGTCCTGGTGACTACGGATGCCAGCCTACGGGGCTGGGGAGCAGTCACGCAGGGAAGAAACTTCCAGGGTGTATGGTCAGACCTGGAGACGTCTCTTCACATAAATATACTGGAGCTAAGAGCGATATACAATGCTCTAAGTTTGGCAAAACCGCTGCTTCAGGGTCAGCCGGTGTTAATCCAGTCGGACAACATCACGGCAGTCGCCCACGTAAACAGACAAGGCGGCACGAGAAGCAGAAGAGCAATGACAGAAGCTGCAAGGATTCTTCGCTGGGCGGAAAATCATGTCATAGCACTGTCAGCAGTGTTCATCCCGGGAGTGGACAACTGGGAAGCAGACTTCCTCAGCAGACACGACCTTCACCCGGGAGAGTGGGGACTTCATCCGGAAGTTTTCCACATGATTGTGAACCGTTGGGAAAAACCAAAGGTGGATATGATGGCGTCTCGCCTCAACAAAAAACTGGACAGATATTGCGCCAGGTCAAGAGACCCTCAAGCAATAGCTGTGGACGCTCTGGTAACACCATGGGTGTACCAGTCAGTGTATGTGTTTCCTCCTCTGCCTCTCATACCAAAGGTACTGAGAATTATTCGAAAAAGGGGAGTAAGAACAATACTAGTGGCTCCGGATTGGCCAAGAAGAACTTGGTATCCGGAACTTCAAGAGATGCTCACGGAGGATCCGTGGCCTCTACCTCTAAGAAGGGATCTGCTTCAGCAGGGACCTTGTATGTTCCAAGACTTACCGCGACTGCGTTTGACGGCATGGCGGTTGAACGCCGGATTCTAAAAGAAAAGGGCATTCCAGAGGAAGTTATTCCTACCTTGATTAAGGCTAGGAAGGAAGTGACCGCACAACATTATCACCGCATTTGGAGAAAATATGTTGCGTGGTGTGAAGCCAAGAAGGCCCCAACGGAAGAATTTCAATTGGGTCGATTCTTACATTTCCTGCAAGCAGGATTGTCTATGGGCCTCAAATTGGGGTCTATTAAAGTTCAAATTTCGGCCTTATCAATCTTCTTCCAGAAGGAATTGGCTTCAGTGCCGGAAGTACAAACTTTTGTCAAGGGTGTACTACATATACAACCCCCAATTGTGCCTCCAGTGGCACCGTGGGATCTAAACGTAGTTTTGGATTTTCTCAAATCTCATTGGTTTGAGCCTCTCAAATCGGTAGATTTGAAGTACCTTACATGGAAAGTAACCATGCTATTGGCCCTGGCTTCAGCCAGGAGAGTTTCAGAGTTGGCGGCTTTATCGTACAAAAGCCCATATCTGATTTTCCATTCGGACAGGGCAGAACTGCGGACACGTCCTCATTTTCTCCCTAAGGTGGTTTCGGCTTTTCACTTGAACCAGCCTATTGTGGTGCCTGCGGCTACTGGCGACTTGGAGGACTCCAAGTTACTGGACGTTGTCAGAGCATTAAAAATATATATTTCAAGGACAGCTGGAGTCAGAAAATCTGACTCGTTGTTTATATTGTATGCACCCAGCAAGATGGGTGCTCCTGTGTCTAAACAGACGATTGCACAATCCAACTTGCACATTCTGTGGCAGGCCTGCCACAGCCTAAATCTGTAAAGGCCCACTCCACAAGGAAGGTGGGCTCATCTTGGGCGGCTGCCCGAGGGGTCTCGGCATTACAACTTTGCCGAGCAGCTACGTGGTCAGGGGAGAACACGTTTGTAAAATTTTACAAATTTGATACTCTGGCTAAGGAGGACCTGGAGTTCTCTCATTCGGTGCTGCAGAGTCATCCGCACTCTCCCGCCCGTTTGGGAGCTTTGGTATAATCCCCATGGTCCTGACGGAGTCACCAGCATCCACTAGGACGTTAGAGAAAATAAGAATTTACTTACCGATAATTCTATTTCTCATAGTCCGTAGTGGATGCTGGGTGCCCATCCCAAGTGCGGATTGTCTGCAATGCTTGTACATAGTTATTGTTACAAAAATCGGGTTATTACTATTGTTGTGAGCCATCTTTTCAGTGGCTACTTCGTTTGTTATCATACTGTTAACTGGGTTCAGATCACAAGTTGTACGGTGTGATTGGTGTGGCTGGTATGAGTCTTACCCGGGATTCAAGATCCTTCCTTATTGTGTACGCTCGTCCGGGCACAGTAACTAACTGAGGCTTGGAGGAGGGTCATAGGGGGAGGAGCCAGTACGCACCATGTGATCCTAAAAGCTTTATTTAGATGTGCCCTGTCTCCTGCGGAGCCGCTATTCCCCATGGTCCTGACGGAGTCCCCAGCATCCACTACGGACTATGAGAAATAGAATTATCGGTAAGTAAATTCTTATTTTTTTAAGTTTAAAAAATAGAGAAAAATCTGTGTATTAAACATATGAAATAAAGTTGTTTAAAGACAAAAGATTTCCTTTTAGTCTTTTTATGTGTCTGTGTATTATCTTATTCCCAGATAATTGTCGCTATGATGACAGAAACAATTTCCTGTTAATGTGTCACTTGTAGTGTTACTTTTGTGTCCAGCGGGTGGACTCGGAAATGTTATCCTTTTCCTCGCAGCTCCAGTTGCTGGAGAAAATGAAGGAGGAGCTGTTGACGGGTCACGTTCCGCTTGAGTAGACAATTTTCTCACCAGCAGGTCTTTCCACCTCTACAGACTTGTGTCCGGAAAGAGAGATACAACGTAGGCTTTAAACCTAGGATTGAGCACGGTGGCCAAAATGTAGTGCTCTGATTTCAACAGATTGACCACCCTTGAATCCTGGCAAAGCGAATGAAGGGCTCCATCCACAAGTATTTCCAGGGAAGACGTTAAGTCTGAGGGACTATGCACATGCCCAAATGATAATTGTTTTTTGATCCTTCTATGTATGAACCAACCGATAGAGGGAATAATCCGAAAGTGTTAATACCAAAAATTAGCTAATCTGGTTGGAGGTGCGCCATTAAGCAAATTGCAATGACTGGTTAGGGGTTTTAGAAAAAAACGCTAGTGGGCTTATATCTAAAGAAGCCTTAATGTGTGGCGCACTCTTTTTTCTTTATGTTTTATGAATAAATTAAAACAACTTTATTTTTATTTAAGAAAGATTTTTCAATAGACATGACATAAGGCAATTGATTGTCAGCCTGGAAAGACAAAAAATTAATGAAAGATATAAAATAATTTATATACCAACACTACCTATGTATGGGTATATGGGTAGAGCAATAACTGATATAAGCAAGTGAAATATAAAAGGGATTTAAACACAGGTTTTATTTATCAAATTTATGAGATCCTTTCACAACTGGAGCACTTAGGTTGTATGCAGTAGTAACGCTCTGCAGGGAGCACTTAGGTTGTATGCAGTAGTAACGCTCTGCAGGGAGCACTTAGGTTGTATGCAGTAGTAACCCTCTGCAGGAAGCACTTAGGTTGTATGCAGTAGTAACGCTCTGCAGGGAGCACTTAGGTTGTATACAGTAGTAATGCTCTGCAGGGAGCACTTAGGTTGTATGCAGTAGTAACTGCAGGGAGCAGCTTTAAAAGAGTTTTTTTCTGAGATCACAATCCCGTTGTGAAAGGATCTCATAAATTTGATAAATAAAACCTGTGTTTAAATCCCTTTTATATTTCACTTGCTTATATCAATTATTGCTCTACCCATTTACCCATAGGTAGTGCTGGTATATAAATTATTTTATATCTTTCATTAATTTGTCTTTCCCAGCTGACAATCAATTGCCTTATGTCATACCTTTTGAAAAATCTATCTTAAATTAAAATAATAAAAGTTAGGTTTTCATTTATTCATGAAACAAAAAAGAGTGTGCCACACATTAAGGCTTCTTTAGATATAAACCCTCCATCCATAAGTCCCACATACTTAATGGAATCGCTCCATCTTAGCTCCTCCTTCAATTTCTCCAGCTGCTTCTGCAAAAGCCTGATGAGGGGAATGACCTGACTTAGGCTGGCAGAGTCTGAACTGGCTTCACGTGTGGCAAGTTTGAAGGGTTTGAGAAACTTGCAAAACACGGAAATCATTCTCCATTGCACTTGAGTCAGGTGTATTCCCTCTCCTTTGCCTGTATCGTAGGTGGACATATAGGCTTGAATGGCCTTTTGCTGCTCCTCCATCTTCTGAAGCATATAGAGTGTTGAATTCTCCCTCTTTACCACCTCTTGCTTCAGGTGATGACAGGGCATGTTCAGGAGTGTTTGCTGGCGCTCCAGTCTTTGGCACACAGTGGCTGAATGTCGAAAGTGGCCCGCAATTTTTCGGGCCACCGACAGCATCTCCTACACGCCTGTCGTTTAAAAAAAATTCTGCACCACCAAATTAATTGTATGTGCAAAACATGGGATGTGCTGGTATTTGCCCAGATGTAATGCACGCACAATACTGGCGGCGTTGTCAGATATCACAAATCTCTAGGAGAGTCTAAGTGGTGTAAGCCATTGTGTGATGATGTCCCTCTGTTTCCGTAAGAGGTTGTCGGTGATACATAGCATAGCCTGCCAAGGAACGAGTTGGCGTTTGTGAGATGCTGCTAGTGGTGCCGCCGCTGTTGTTGCTGCAGTATGCAATAAATCTACCCAGTGGGCTGTCAGTCATGTAGTTCTTAGTCTGCCCTAGTCCACATGGCCATGGTTAAGTGGACACTGGGTACAACCTCATTTTTCAGGACACTGAGGACACTTTTCTTAATGTCCCTGTACAGTCCGGGAATCGCTTGCCTAGTGAAGTGGAATCTAGACGGAATTTGGTATCGGGGACACAGAATGTCCATCAGCTGTCAAAATCCCACTGCACTAATGGCGGATACCGGACGCACGTCTAACACCAGCATAGTTGTTATGGCCTCAGTTATCCGCTTTGCAACAGGGTGACTGCTGTCATATTTCATCTTCCTCACAAAGGACTGTTGGACAGTCAATTGCTTAGTTGAAGTAGTACAAGTGGTCTTCTGACGATCGGCTCCCAAAAGCAACAACAGCTGCGGCGGCAGCAGCAGTAGGCGTACCACTGAAGGATCCCCCGGAGGAATCCCAGATAGGAGAGGACTCGTCAGTCATGCCAGTGACATGGCCTGCAGGACTACTGATGTTCCTGACTGAGGAGGAAATTGACATTGAGGGAGTTGGTGGTGTGACTTGCAGGAGCTTGGGTACAACAGGAAGAAGGGATTTAGGTGTCAGTGGACTGCTTACGCTATTACCCAAAGTTTCTGAACTTGACAATGACTTCGGATTAATGCGCAGCAGGTGACGTATTAGGGAGGATGTTCCTAGGTGGTGAACATCCTTACCCCGACTTATTACAGATTGACAAAGGCAACATATGGCTTGACACCTATTGTCCACATTTGTGGAGAAATAATTTGACACCGAAGAGGTGGCTTTCTTGTATTTTTCCCAGGCATGTCAATGTGCTTTCTCATCCCATGGACAACAACTGTGTCCACTGGTGCCTTATTCAAACCAACCACATCTCCATCAGAATCCTCATCATAAACTTCCTCCTCAGTGCCAGCTACACCAATATCCTGCTCATCCTGGTGTACATCTACAGTGACATCCTCAATCTCAATATCAGCAACTGAACTGGTGGTACTCCTCCCAGCACTTGCAGGGGGCGTGCAAATGGTAGTAGGATCCTCCTCTTTCCATACAGTCTTGGGAAGGTCAGGCCTAGACATCGCAACCGCGGACACACTTGGACTCTCCTTGGGTATTTGCGATATCTCTGAAAGCACAGATGTGTTTTCCTGTGCTTTAACAAGCTTAATTTTATTTGAGAGGCTGGAGGGCTTTCATCCTCATGAGAAGCTGAGCCACCAGTCATGAACATAGGCCAAGGCCTTAGCCTTACCTTGCCACTTCGTGCTGTGAATGGCATATTGCCAATTTTGCCAATTTTACGTTTCTCGTCAGATCATTTTTTTTATTCTTCTGATTATTAATTTTTGCTTCTTGGATTTTACACGCCCTCTATGACATTGGGCATCGGCCTTAGCAGATGAAGTTGATGGAATTAAATCGTCAATGTCATGACTGGTGGCAGCAGCAGCAGCTTCAGCTCTAGTACTAGGAACTGGAAGTGGTTCCTGATCTTCCACTATTTTTTCCTCCAAATTTCACAGGACATTTTATTTTATTTTATTTTTTTTAATTTTATAGCATACAGGGCCAGTGTAATGTTATTTGAACAGCAGCACCCCTATATTTTCCAGCATACAGGAGGACAGTGCCCTTATACCCTGTACAACACAGTGACAGCCAGGACAGCAACAGCCATGTACAGCTGCAGCACATGAAACACCAGTGACAGCCAGGACAGCACTCCTAACACAGCACAGGTACACCACAGTGATAGGCGCGGCAGCTCCTGCTTCCCGCACGGCGCTTGGCAATGCCAGGATGCTGTGCGCACTAAGCCGCTGGGCCCTTGGCAATGGGGACGCCACAGGCGGGCCGCGTTCCCCGTTGCCATATAATTAATTATCACCTGTCAGCGCGTGGTTGTGCAGCAGGGCAGCTGCACGACATTATCAAATTAGGTTATCTGCAGTGATTGGTGCAGATACCTGTTATATTCTCCCTCAGTGCCTTATACAGACGCTGGTGATAGCTTCCTGTGAGCTGTTCCTGCTCTGGAGAATTCCCTATTTGGTGTTCTGTGATCTGGTCTACCTGGTTCCAGTGGTCCTGTGTCCTGGTGTTCAGAAGTCTGTCGTTGGAGTCCTTCCAGTCCTCCAGTCAGTAGAAACCAGTGTCTGTGATGTTGGGGTTCTTGTGCACCTGCGGTAGTTCCCCCCGGTGTTGTGAGTAGCGGCCGTAGTATTTACGTTATGCTTGTTGCAGGTGCTTTTGCGGATGTTTTCCGCCCTAGCTGTCCTCCCCGGTACACGAAGGTGCCGTGTAGGGTGTGGACAGAGTTACCTTTGTTCTCTTTTTCCATTGGCGGCCGTGCCACACATACATTTTGTTTGAGTTCTGTAGTAGCCCCTAGCTCTGTTTTATTTAGTTAGAGGTCCCCTTGTTCTCACCCCTTCTCAGTTTACACCTTGTCTCCAATAATTAAGACCTTAAGACCGGGGGGCATCGGAGGTGGGCAGACTTAATCCGCCCTTCAAACACGGCTGCCGCGGGCCCAAGAAAACATAGTCTCACATGCGTAGACTGACCACACGGGTGGAACAACGGAGTTAGGGTCCTAGGAATTGCTGTTGAACTTCCCTCTTAGTACAGCATCACGTTCCTGTGCCCGGGACTTACCCACTCAGAATCTTACGTTCAGAGCACAGAGAACGTAACATTATCACCGGCCCAAAAACCAAACAAAAAACAAACTAAATCTGATACGAATGTGCAGCCCTCACGCCTTATTCAGACATTCCTATTATCATAGGGGGTGACCTCAATGCGGTGTCCTCTTTGTTGCTAGATAGACAATTTCCCCAATGTAGGAAGGTCAAACTACCCACAAAAGGTGTTCCCTGGTTTAAAGGATCAATGAACTTGATAGATATATGGAGAACTCTTAATCCGATGGATAAGGCATATACGTGCCTCTCGGCGGTGCATAACACGCTATCTAGGATTGACAACTTGCTGCCCTCCATAACAATAATGGCCAATATAACGACAGTAGGTACTGAGCCCATCACAATATCCGATCATGCAGTAGTGTGGTTGGACATGACATTACAGACAGATAGCGGTCCTTTCCGATCTTGGAGATTCCCATCGTCAATGGCATTATCTCTTGATTTTAGAGGAATGCTTATTGAGGCCTGGGATTCTTACTTGGCTAATAATGTGAGTACTTTAATTGAATCGCCACAGTTATTCTGGCAGGCTTCTAAACAGTCTTACGAGGTGAAATTATTTCCTATACCTCTAAAGTTTATAAAAAATTGCAGAATGACTTTCTCCAAGCCCAGCAATCATTGACAGACAACTTTCAGGCTTATAAAACTTCCCCGACAGCAGTGAACAGGGACAATTACTCAAAGGCGAGGGTGGAGTTTGAGAGTTTGCTAAAATGGAATCCCATCATACTTTTAAATAAGATGCCAAATTCCACCATTTAGGCAATAAATCAGGGAAACTCCTCTCCAGTTTACTGAGAGGACAAAGGTCACCTATGCTTGTACATCCTCTTAAGACTAGCACGGGTTTGGTTACAACAGATAGTGTTCAGATTTCCCAGATAATGCAAATATTTTATGCGGACTTATATTCAGAACCCCCACCGCCAAACCCAGATGCTAAATTATTTTGGGAGAACTTACCAGTCCCCCAGTTATCGGATGGACATAGGGATCAGCTGATCCTGGCTATCTCTGAGGCAGAGGTATCCAAGGCCATCGCGAACCTTAAAACCAGCAAAGCACCGGGCCCGGACGGCCTTACATCCGAATACTATAAATTACTGGCCCCTAGGCTGATCTCTCTACTTACTAAAGTGTTTAACAGTATCTTGACCACCGGGCACATGCCACTATACTTTAATTCGTCAGTGATTAATGTCCTTCCTAAAGTGCGAAGAAACTTATCTGATCTGGGGTCGTATAGACCAATCTCCTTGATCAACTTTGATTATAAACTTCTAACCAAAATATTAGCGGAAAGGCTTCAATCAAATTACCCACTTTGATCCACTGTGATCAGACAGGCTTTATAGCGGGCAGATTCTCTGTGGTCAACATCAGGAAGAGTTAACAGCTATAGATATATCCCAGCGTGAGTGCCAAAGATTCCTGCAGTGATTTTGTCATTGGACGCGGAAAAAGCCTTTGACATGGTGCATTGGGAACACCTGTATGACACAATACAACGCTTTGGCATCCCCATTTTATCAAAACATTGTATACCAACTCTAATACTCATGTTCTATGCAATGGTTACCTGTCACCAGCGTTCTCTATTTATCGGGGCACCAGACAGGGCTGCCCACTCTCACCCCTCCTGTTCGCGCTGGCCTTGGAGCCCCTAGCTATTGCCATCCGGCAGACACTTATACCAGGGTATCAAGATTAGGGAAGTGGATCTTGGCATCTCATTGTTCGCAGATGACATGTTACTATTCGCCTGGAATCCTCATGAAACATTGCCTGTGGCATTTAGTTTGATTACTGACTTTGGTAAATTCTCGGGTTATAAAGTAAATATCAAAAATCTGAACTCATCCCTTTAAATGGAGAACCCACATATCTGGCATCACTGGGTCCACTCCACAATCTAAGAGGAGCCACTACAGCAATAAAATACTTGGGTATTCAGATCCCTGTAAAATACATGACTTATATAGACTCAACTACACCCCTACAATACTTGCCATGTCCAGAAAAATTGACACATGGAGATTTCTGCCGTTGTCAATGTTAGGACGGAACGCACTGATTAAATCGGTACTCTTCCCCCAGCTATCATATCTGATTCAGATGTTACCGATACGTCTGTTCAGAGCGGATGTCATATTCGTCCAGAAATGATTTAGTAAATGTATCTGGAAGGGAGGAAAGAGCAGGGTTTCTAATGCGCATCTGAAATTACCACGTGCAATAGGGGGGATCGGCTTGCCAGATGTTCTGCCATTTTCACACTCTGTCCATTACCCATACATATTACAGAGAAGTGTTTAGACATTGTATCCCTTGGATTGTGCTGTGATGGCTCCATTTTCCCCAGGGGCTTTACTGCATACGCCCGAATCTAAAATCCCTCTTACCGCCTGAAACCATTTGCTGTTCCGGGACACATACGCTTCCTGGAAGGCTCTAAACAAGAGATTAAATAGCAATCCTAAGTATTCTCATTTGTTACCCTTGTGGGGTAATCCTATGTTTCTGCCTGGATTGGGTGATGCGGTCTTTTACCGTCTACAACTAAAAGGTATTAAAAAGATAACAGATGTGTTTGATCCAGGAGGGGTTATGCTTTCCTTTATAGGTGTACAGGAACGGTATGGCATACATAGATCCTCTCTATACGCATACTTACAGATTAGGCATTATATTTTATCACTGTCAGTAGATATGACTAATTGGTCATGCTCAGACCCTTTGTTTTCTATACTGCAAGGAGCAGGGACTCCACCATACAAAACAAGACTGTTACATCATAAGCTGGTTGCTACGAATAATGTAAAAATACAAAGTCAGGTCGTGCTGTCATGGACACAGTTTATTTCCACTATAGGTGACTCAACAGGTATATTTGATAAGTCTGACAAGACGTTACGATTATTACAAGCTTCCTCTTTACAGGAGGTACACATTAAAACAAGTTACAGAGCAAACATATCACAAGCTCAGAGGAAACATTTTGTTCCGGAGGAATCTGGAAGATGCTTAAAGTGTTCTCACTCTTCAGCTACATTCTTTCACAACTTCTGGGAGTGTGGAGTTATAAAGAAATTCTGGAACAAAATAGTTCAATATATTAAGTGTACTTATGGTATTAGAGCTTTACTATTAGCAGATTTTACACCTTGGAATCTGGACAAGAGACATACACACTGTGACAAGAACACTGGGATAGTGTTTGAGGGCAGGTATGTTTGTCCCAGGTTCTTGTCTTACATGTATTTGAAAACTTCTAGGAATATGTTTTGTTTTGTCAGAACCTTTTCAGGGTATTGGAAAAGCTGGATAAGGGCCCTGAAAGAGAGATAGGGCAAGTTCCAGACATTAGGCCCAGTTCGGGTCTTTTGCCTCACAGAGGGCTAATCAGGGCTTTCAGCTGTGCAAGAGCCTTTTAGGGCTGCTAGCCTGACCAGTGTGGGGGAGATTGCCTGGGGAGAGACTGCAGAATCTCTGTGAAAGGAGCTACCTTATACAAGTGAGCTATACAGTGTTTACTGGAGAACTCTGTGTTTTTGTTTAGTGATAGTTAGGAACGTCTTATGTTTAGTTAGTGCCGGACAGGCAAGGTATTTTCTTTTGATGTTTGTTTTGTTTTCTGTTCAATAAAACTGGTCGTGGCCAGTTACACCCCACACTGGACTTGTGTGATTCCTCAGCTGCTATTTACCCCACGAAACGGCACCTTGTTCCCTTACAGTGTTACAACTTGGTGGAGAATGCGAGCATGCCGCTCTGTGCATAAGTGAAATCAGCAGCTTTATGAGGCCTGCAAAAAATGGTGGTTTATGCAGATACAGCCCAGTGTGAAGTTGCTGAGACTCACCCCGAGGGTTTGACATATGTCCTGGGCGAAAGCAGCTACAAAGCCGCCTGAAAAATCTGTCGACATGGAGGAACTGCTTAAAGCCCTGCTGCAAGCTACAGCGGCTCAGCAAGAGGCCAACAGACAGCAGCAGGTGGCAATGGAGGAAAATTGGAGACTACAGCAGGAGGCCAACAGACAGCAGCAGGTGGCAATGTAGGAAAATTGGAGGCAACAGCATCAGGACAGAGAGGCCTTAGCAGAAGTGGTGCAGAGACTTGCAGCTCGGGTTGGAGATATGGCCGTCAGTGCTCCGACCAGCTCTAGTTTTATACGGGCCAGTCACTTCCTGCAGAAAATGAGAGGCTGATGATGTGTAGGCCTACCTGACCACGTTTGAAAGGACTGCTGAGCGTGAGAACTGGCCGAAAGCACAGTGGGCCAGTCTGCTGGCACCGTTTTTGTCAGGTGAGCCCCAAAAAGCGTACTTTGATTTAAGCCCTGCTGAGGCTCGGGACTATGATAAACTAAAGACTGAGATCCTGACCCGCCTGGGAGTCACGCTGTCAGCACGAGCACACCGGCTGCACCATTGGGTGTACGCCATGGAGAAGCCTCCTCGCTCCCAGATGCACAACCTTATTCAGCTAACAAAAAAATGGCTACAGCCAGAGACATTAACTGGTCCCCAGATGGTTGAAAGAGTCGTCATGGACCGCTACTTGAGATCTTTGCCCAAGGTCCTGCGCAAGTGGGTGAGCCATGGAAACCCGGGTACTGCTGACCAATTAGTGGACATGGTAGAGAGGTATATGGCAGCAGAGGAATTACTGATGACCACCCAGCAACTCATAGATCCTCGACAGCGCCCTTCAGTAAAAACTGGTAAGACTGTTCCGTGGGAACACGTTGCTGGGCGGTTAAGAGAACGCAAGGCTGGAGAGACTGTAAACACTGGCCCTGGAGACAGGCCAATGGGGCTAGAACGGTCTATGCTGCCTAAACAGGTTGATAATCGTGTGGTTAAATGTTTTAGGTGTGGTATGCCAGGTCATGTTATTGCCAATTGCCCAGTCATGCAAGAACCCATGCAATGTGATGCTGCCTTTGAATGTCGCAGAATGTCTTTCTTTGCTAGGTTAGCCTGTATTGTGGTACCTTCACCTAAGTTGGAAAAACAAATGTGTGACATGTTATTAGAGGATAACCGGGTGGAGGCCTTGCTAGATTCAGGAAGTTTAGTTACCCTCGTGAAAGCTGGGTTAGTGAACCCCTTAAAGGTCCAGCAAATACCTATTGGGGTAACGTGCATACATGGGGATACCCAACATTATGTCACTGCTGAAGTGAATATAGAAACTTGTTGTGGGTCAGCAATGGTTAAAGTAGGACTGGTCCCCACCTTGGTGCACAAGGCCATAATAGGGAGGGTTTTTCCTCATTTTGGGAAACTGTGGGAATCACGTTTATCAACAGATGTGAGAAGTAAAGAGCCAGTTGATAGTACCGGTGATTGTATGGATGTACGTGTGTCTTCGGAACTTTCTCACCCTTTGGCTTTTGCCAGTTTGGCTGGGGAAGTGACAGATGGGGAGTCCAGTGAGGACCCTCTTGCTGGGAACAATGACATAGTAGTTAGAAATGAAAGCGTGCCTGACCTGGAGGTAAGGAAGGATCTGTTTGCATCTGAACAGTTAAAGGATCCTACCTTGATAAAGGCTAGAGAGAATGTTAAGATTGTTAATGGGGAACCTGTGGTACCAGGTGACAGGGTTACATATCCCCACGTGGCCATCTATAATGAGCTCTTGTACCACATTGTCAAAAAAGGTGAGGATGTGGTGGAACAGCTCGTAGTTCCCCAGCCTTATCGGAGAACGGTACTAGATTTAGCTCATAGTCACGTTACTGCAGGACATTTAGGGGCAGAAAAAAACACTGAAGGAGTTTTACAAAGGTTCTTTTGGCCAGGGGTTTATAAAGAAGTGTCTGAATATTGTTCTTCCGGTCCTGAATGCCAGTATCATGCCCCTAGACCCCATTTCAGGAGCCCACTAGTTCCCATGCCTATTATAGAGGTCCCGTTTGACAGAATAGCCATGGATCTCATGGGGCCCTTGTTAAAGTCTGCTCAGGGCCATCAGTATATCCTGGTAATTATGGACTATGCTACTCGATATCCTGAGGCTGTCCCTTTACGCACTATCACAACGAAGGCGATAGCTAGGGAGCTGGTGCAGGTTTTCAGTAGAGTGGGAATACCAAAAGAAATTTTGACTGACCAAGGTACTCCATTTATGTCAAGGATCATGAATGAATTGTGCAAAGTGTTTAAGGTCACTCACCTCAGGACGTCCATCTACCATCCCCAAACTGACGGGTTGGTGGAAAGGTTTAATAAAACATTAAAAAGTATGTTAAAAAAGGTTGTTGAGAGAGATGGGAAAAACTGGGATTGTTTGTTGCCCTACTTGTTCAAAGCATTAAAAGTGGCTTTGTGCTCACAACCGGTATTGATAACACCAGATTTTTCAAAAGAATTTGTGGTACAGATGCCTCAGAGGTAGGGATAGGCGCTGTGCTGTCCCAAACCAGAGATGGGGACGAACACCCTATCAATTATTTGAGTAGGAAACTCAATCAGCATGAAAAAAGGTATGCCATTGTGGAAAAGGAGGCTTTGGCCATTAAGTGGGCACTAGATACCTTGAGATATTACCTCTTGGGTAGACAACTCAGACTAGTGACAGATCATGCCCCTTTAAAATGGATGTATGTAAATAGAGAGAAGAATGCTTGTGTAACTAGATGGTTTCTAGCATTGCAGGATTTTAAGCTTACTGTCGAACATAGACCGGGTACACAATTGGCCAACGCAGATGCATTGTCCCGCATCTTCTGTTTGGGGGCTACAAGTGTTCCGGCCCCTAGGTCGATACAGGGGAGGGGGATATGTGACAAGAACACTGGGATAGTGTTTGAGGGCAGGTATGTTTGTCCCAGGTTCTTGTCTTACATGTTTTAGAAAATTAAAACTTCTAGGAAAATGCTTTTGTTTTGTTAGAACCTTTTTAGATTGCTGGATAAGGGCCCTGAGAGAGAGATATGGCGAGTTCCAGACATTGGGCCCAGTTCGGGTCTTTGGCCTCACAGAGGGCTAATCAGGGCTTTCAGCTGTGCAAGAGTCTTATAGGGCTTCTAGCCTGATTAATGTGTGCAGACTGCCTGGGAAGACTGCAGGATCTCTGTGAGAGAAACATGCTTTCTGATACAAGTGAGCTATACAGTGTTTGCTGGAGAACTCTGTGTTTTTTGTTTAGTGATAGTTAGGAACATCTTGTGTTTAGTTAGTGCCGGACAGGCAAGGTAGTTTCTTTTGGTGTTTGTTTTATTTTCTGTATAATAAAACTGGCTGGGGCCATTTGTACCAGAAACTGGACTTGTGTGGTTCCTCTGCTGCTGCGTGCTGCCAGTTACCCCAGGAAACTGCACTTTGTACCCTTACATCGTTACAAAATATATATTCTAAAGTTAGATCACCTTTAGAGTTCCATGAAGAGGAAGCTTTGGCAACTCCTCAGGAAGAAGGGGAACTGGATTGGGAATGGGAGGATTCCTCAAATTAGGAGGATGATTCTCACCCCAATTCAGGGGTGTCTCTATTGGTAGATTTAGTCCGGGAGACCTTGAATTTAAAGGAATCCAGTGTGCCAGTGGCCAGTTCAAATTCTTTCTTCAAACAGAAGAAGAAGCAGGTATCTGTGTTTCCAGGTTTCCCTCACTTTGGTGAAATTCTAGGTGAAGCACGGTTAACACCAGATTCAAAATGGAATATTCCAAAAAGGATCAAATATCTTTAGCCGTTTTTCCACTAGCCTTTGGAAAAATGCACGTATGGTGGATGCACCGATTGCTAGGTTGGTGAGGAATATAGTTATTTCAGCAGTTCAATCTGTATTCAATCTGTAAATCTATTTGGACCTGAATTGGTATAGACTATTTCCCAATTTACAGGTGGGAAGATTGTGGATTTACTGGTATCAAAACAAAAAAGTCCCAGGTTCAGTTCCTGTTGTCCCCAAGGCAGGGGAAGATTCCAGGCCTTTCAGGGTATGCCCAGAAGTTTCCATAGAAGTGCCTTCAGAGGGTGAGGGGCTCCCATCAGCCATTGTCCTGATGAAAAAGTCACTTTACAATCCACTTGACTATATAGGAACAGGGACCTGGCCTCTGGTGGGAGCTCCTTTACTTAGGTTCAGGGATACCTGGATGCAATCCAGCCCAGATCAATGTTTAAAGGCTCTGGTAACCAGGAGTTACAGGTTATACCTAGAGGCTCTCGTTTCATAAAGGATCTTTTACACTCTCCTTCCAATAAGTCATTACAGAAGATCGGCCATGTCGGGTTTCCTCACATAAGCCATCAATGTTTATAAGAACCTTTGTGAATATATTTAGGGTGATGTTGATAGGACAAATGGCAGGCAGGTACATTGGAAGTGTATGCCCTGAACACAGAATCTGAGAAACTTTCGGCTTTGCTGATTGACTGGCACGTGAAATTAAGCATCTCTTAAATTGATTGAGGCTAGGAAATCTTTTCTTCTGAAACCTGCAAGGATCAATTTTAATGTTTCAAAGCAGAACGGTTTCTTTCATGAACTAATTCAATTCCTTGAGGTCCAGAATTGTCCTGAAACCGTCTGTATTTTTTCTTTAAAAGAAATAAAAGCTTTTTGTTCTCTTTTTTTGAAAAACTGGCACTGGTTCCACAGCCTGGAAATCTGACAGGTGTCCTAAACTTTGTTTCAACACTGTCACCTGTAAAGGTAGGCTTGGCATTTTTGATTCTACAAATCCGTTTCCTCTTGGAATCTTCAAAAAAAAAAACCTCTATATGGTAACCGTTTGATACATTATTTAAAACCCAAATGTCTTCCACATTTCTGCAAATTTCTGAAGCCTTGCTCCTACTGGAAGAGGGCAGTAGTAGTCATTGTCTGGCATTATTCTTTCTATATGCCCGACGAAAGGACTGCCTAGACACACATATTGTCTGCCAAGCCTAGAGGTCCAGGCTTCTTTAAACTATTGTCTGGATGATGAGGGTAGGGCAGTGGCTCTCAAACTGTGTGCTGTGGCACCCTGGGTGCCTCAGGACACTTGCAGGGGTGCCTCGGGTTGGTGGTCCATCACCAATTCAAATTATTTATGGCCATTGAAAAGGGTTACCTACCTATCTAATCGCTCCTTCAGTGCTCTCTTCTCTGAATCTACCTCCTCTTCGCTACCTCTTTCAGTTGGAGTACCGCAAGGCACAGTTTTGGGTGCTCTGCTTTTCTCCATCTATACCTCATCTCTTGGTAAACTCATCAGCTTTTAGATTTCAGTATCATCTGTACGCAGATGATACTCAAATCTACCTATCCTCTCCTGACTTGTCCCTGTCTGTACTGGGCCGTGTCACTGAATGCCTTTCTGCCTGGATGACATCTCGCCACCTCACACTTAATATTTCAAAGACAGCGTTAATTATATTTCCACCGGCCAATAGTAGGTATGAACCTAATATCTATATCACTGTTGAAAACTCGACTATCTACCCTACCCTACAAGCTCGCTGCCTAGGTGTCATCCTTGACTCTGATCTGTCCTTTGTTCCCACATTTAATCTGTCTCAAAATCATGTTACATGCATCTAAAAAACATATCCAAAATACGGCCATACCTTACACAAGACACTGCTAAAACTCGAATCCACGCTCTCATTATCTCCCGCATTGATTATTGCAATAGTTTCCTAACTGGTCTTCCCAAAACAAGACTCTCACCACTACAATCCATTCTGAATGCAGCGGCGAGGCTAATCTTCCTCGCTAGACGTTCATCGTCTGCAGATCCACTCTGTCAGTCCCTCCATTGGTTACCTGTACTCTACCACATTCAATATAAAATACTTTTACTCACACACAAGGCCATTAACCAAACTACACCAAATTACATCACTTTGCTTATCTCAAAATATCTCCCAACCCAATCTCTTCGCTCTTCACAAGACCTACGTCTCTCATCCACACTCATTACTCGCTCCCACTCACGATTGCAGGACTTTCATGGGGCTGCGCCCAGTCTGTGGAATGCCCTACCACGCACAATAAGACTCTCCTCTAGTCTCCAAACCTTCAAGGTTCCCTGAAAACTCACCTCTTTAGGCAAGCATATCAAATTCCAGAACCGCCCACATAACTTTCATAAACCTTCCTATCAAACTGCATCCATTCTGCACAGTCCAAACATTTTCACGTCTTCTCATTCTTCACTTTCCCTTCCTCTCAAACCCGGTTCATCATTGCTGTATGACAATATCATACAGCTCTCCAAGAACCTGTGCAATCTGGCAGACAACTATGTAATAGATAGATCCTATCCTTGTATATACATGCCTATTTCCCTATAGAGTGTAAGCTTGCGAGCAGGGCCTTCCTACCTCTATGACTGTTTGTTATTACCCAGTTTTGTTATATCATTGTTATTTCCAATTGTAAAGTGCAACGGAATTTGCTGCACTGTATAAGAAACTGTTAATAAATAAATAATAAATAAATGGAGATCTCCTCCAGACTCCGACCTCTGAATTCAACCATTCTCCCTTGCACGAGGGTCACGAAGAGCTTGCTTAACTTGGCCAACTGCAGGGTACCTTCTTGAAGATGGTAATACTGTAGCCGGCCAGGCTCCTGATGGCATTCACCACATTTAAGAAGTTGTATGGGTGAATGGAATCTTCCATGCTCCACAATGGAGTGGCCTTGATCACATGCATCAGGAGCCACCCCACCTCCCGGAGCTTATCGCGGATGTACTCGTGCTTGCTGACATCAGACCCCAGTCGGTTGTAGAGGTGCTGCCCAAACTGCATGATGCAGTGTTCCTCCTTGATCCCGGGTACGACATTATCTTAATTCATTTGGATCAACAACTTCCACGGGCTGGTGCCAACACCTGGTGGAATGGGGGTGTTGTAAGTGCACAGGGACTGGACTCTACCGGGTTTGGGATGGCCACCCCTGTTGCGAAGCAGGCACCTCTTCACATGTTACCACAGGTGTCGCCTGGAGAACAGACCTTGGCAGTCTGCTCAGTGCATGAAATCTTGCGGAGCTGCTGCTTTATCCGGCTGCTTGTATGGTAGTAAGACACCGCTGCCTTCTCAGAGAACACCGATATTATGTGCAAAGTTCCCCCCGGTGGAGAATCAGGTCCAGCTGCACAATTTTTGTCAAAGCTCAGTGCCATTGCTACCTCCGACTCACTGCGGTGGACAATTTCCACATGCTTTGCAATTTTTGAGTATGGCATCTCACAGTTTTTCTTCTTACTATATGTTCTGGAACCTTCCCCTTTTCGGTTAAGAACCTGGACTGACATGCCGTGATGCGTCTGTCGGTTCAGGCTGCCCCCTCTGGAGGAAGCCGTTGCCTCTTCCAGTGACTGTGTCCCGTGACAAGATGTTTCTTCCCCGCTGCTGTCATCTGAACTGCTCAACTGTCCAGTATCCCCATCCACTGCTGCAGCACCAAGAGGAAAAAACTAAATAAAAAAACAAAAATGAACCTTCCCTTCAAAAAATAAAACGTCAAACAAAAAAAATTCACCTCAAAATATAGGATTTTAATTACCTATCGGTAAATCCTTTTCTCGTAGTCCATAGAGGATGCTGGGGACCATATTTATACCATGGGGTATAGACGAGTCCACCAGGAGCCATTTGCACTTTAAGAGTTTGAGAATGTGGGCTGGCTCCTCCCTCTATGCCCCTCCTACCAGACTCAGTCTAGAAACTGTGCCCAAGGAGACGACATACTTCGAGAGAAGGAAATACACAGATAGTGGCGAGATTCATACCAGGCTCACCCAACAGGCAAATCCGTCCAACATGCCGAAAAACTCAGCAACAGCTGAAACAATACTAAAACAGTAAAGAATGCAGAACTTACCTAGGAACCAGGCAGTACTGAACTAAATAACCAATGCAGGAAAACAAAGCGCTGGGCGGGCTCCCAGCATCCTCTACGGACTACGAGAAAAGGATTTAATGGTAGGTAATTAAAATCCTATTTTCTCTTACGACCTAGAGGATGCTGGGGTCCATATTAGTACCATGGGGATGTACCAAAGCTCCCAGAACGGGAGGGAGAGCGCGGAGGCTCCTGCAAAACTGCTTGACCAAACTTGAGTCATCAGAGGCCAAAGTATTGAACTTGTAAAACTTAGCAAATGTGTTCGGCCCAGACCAAGTAGCTGCTCGGCAAAGTTGTATAGCTGAGACACCCCGGGCAGCCGCCCAGGAAGAGCCCATCTTACGAGTAGAGTAGGCCTTTACAGATTTTGGACATGGCAGAATATGCATGCTGGATGGTGAACCTGATCCAGCATGCAATCAACTGCTTAGAAGCAGGAAACCCAATTTTCTTGGGATCATAGAGGACGAACAGAGTCAGATTTTCTATGACGAGCTGTCCTCTTCACATAAATCTTCAATGTCCTCACAACATCCAAGGCCTTTGAATCAAATGAGGAGTCAGTAGCCACTGGCACCACAATAGGTTGGTTGATATGAAAAGCTGACAAAACCTTAGGCAGGAACTGCGGACGATTCCTGAGTTCCGCCCTATCTTCATGTAAGACCAGATAGGGACTTTTACAGGACAAAGCCCCCAATTCCGACACGCGTTGAGCAGAAGCTGAGGCCAACAAAGTGACCGCCTTCCACGTGAGAAATTTGATTTCAGCCTCCTCTAGAGGCTCAAACCAATCCGATTGCAGGAACTGTAATACCACATCAAGATCCCAGGGTGCCGTTGGTGCCACAAAGGGAGGCTGGATGTGCAGAACCCCTTTCAAAAAGGTCTGAACCTCAGGGATGACAGCCAATTGTTTATGGAAGAAAATGGACAAAGCTGAGATCTGGACCTTGATGGAGCACAATCTCAGACCCATATCCACACCCGCCTGCAGGAAAAGGATAAAACGTCCAAGTTGAAACTCCACTGCAGGAAATTTCTTGGATTCACTCCAAGACACACATTTTTTTCCAAATTCGATGGTAATGTTTAGACGTTACCCCCTTCCTAAACTGTATCAGGGTAGGAATAACCTCGCTCAGAATACCCTTTCGAGCTAAGATATGGTACTCAACCGCCATGCCGTCAAACATAGCCGTGGTAAGTCTTGATAAGCGAATGGCCTCTGCAGCAGCAGATCCTTCCGAAGAGTTAAGGGCCTTGGATCTTCCAGCAGAAGATCCAGCAGATCCGCGTACCAAGTCCTCCTTGGCCAGTCCGGAGCAATGAGGATTGACAGAACATTTGTTCTGTTTACAAGTTAAAAAACTTTTGGAATCAGAGGAAGGGGAGGGAACACCTACACGGACATGAACACCCACGGTGTTACCAGTGTGTCCACCACCACTGCCTGCGGATCTCTCGACCTGGAACAGTACCTCCGCAGCTTCTTGTTTAGGTGGGAGGCCATCATGGCTATGTGAGGGAACCCCCCCACCAACCGGTTACCTCCTCGAAACCTCCGGATGGAGGCCCCACTCTCCTGGATGGAGATCGTGTCTGCTGAGGAAGTCTGCTTCCCAGTTGTCTACTCCTGGAATGAAGGTTGCCGACACCACCGCTGCGTGTCTTTCCACCCAGAGGAGGATTCTTGACACCTCTGACATTGCAGCCCTGCTCTTAGTTCCGCCATGTCGGTTTATGTAGGCCACGTTGTCCGACTGCACCTGAACAGCCCAATCCTGTAGAAGGTGTGCTGCATGAAGAAGGCCATTGTATATGGCCCTTAGCTCCAGGATGTTTCTTGGGAGAAGGGATGCTTGATCCGACAACCTTCCTTGGAAGGTTTTCCCCTGAGCGACTGCTCCCCAACCTCTTAGACTTGCATCCATGGTTAGAAGGATCCAGTCCTGAACTCCGAACCTTCGGTCCTTCGGAAGGTGTGGTAGTTGTAGCCACCAGAGGAGCAAAATCCTAGCTTTCGGTGACAGACGTATCCTCTGGTGCCTATGTAGGTGAGATCCCGACCACTGGTCCAAGAGATCCAGCTGAAAGGATTGAGCATTAAACCTTCTGTACTGCAGAGCCTCGTAGGAGGCAACCATCTTCACCAGAAGGCGGATGCACTGATGAACCGATACCCGGACAGTCTTTATTGAGACTTTGGAAGGTTCAGGATTCAATCTTGCTCTTTGAGCAGATGTGTCGTGAGAGCAATGGATCTTAACAACTTCTCCCTGGTAGACGCCTTGATCAGAAGATCATCCAGATACGGAATTATGTTCACCCTTTGCTTGCGGAGAACCATCATCTCTGCCATCACCTTGGTGAAGACCCTATGTGCCGTGGAGAGACTGAACGGCAGTGCCTGAAACTGATAATGATCGTCTAACAGTGCAAACCTGAGATATGCCTGATGCGGCAACTAATTGGGAATGTGGAGGAACGCATCCTTGATGTCCATGGACACCAGGATCTCCCCCTCCATCAGTCCTGAGATGACAGCTCTCAGAGACTCCATCTTGAATTTGAACTCTCTGAGATAAGGGTTCAAAGATTTTTGAAGTTCAGAATTGGCCTTACTGAACCATCCAGCATTGGTACCACAAAAAGGTTTGAATAGTAACCTTTGTTCCACTGATGAGGCGGAACTGGAACAATGACCTCGGACACTACCAATTATCAGATAGCATACAGAATTGCTCTGTCTGACGGCAAAGCTGGCAAGCCTGATTTAAAGAAACGGTGAGGTGGGAGAGTTTGAAACTCCAGCATGTACCCCCTGGACACGCTATCTTTTATCCAAGGGTCCAGGCCAGACGTGGCTGAATTGACGGAGTCTTGCTCCCACCTGACCTTACTCCAGACTGTATGATCCACCGTCATGCGGAGGCCTTGGGGGCATCAGAAGCAGGCTTCTGGTCTTGGGAACCTGCGGGAGCAGGCTTTTTGGCTTTAGCACAACCACCTATGAAGGTGTCAGGAGGCTTGTTCTTTGTAGGACTTGCAGGCCGAAAGAGCTGTGACGTGGCAGCCGTAAAAGGCTTCTTAGTAGCTGGTGTAGCTGTGGGGAGAAAAGGAGACTTAACCGCGGTAGCCGTGGCAATCCACGCATCCAGTGCCTCCCCAAATAGATCCTGACCTGTGCAGGGTAGGCCCTCCACACTCTTCCTGGATTCCGCGTCTGCAGACCATTGGCACAGCCAGAGACCCCTGCGAGCCGAGACGGACATGGAGATCACCACAGTCATGGAACCCAGATCCTTCATGGATTCTACCAGGAACCCCGCAGAATCCTGTATGTTATGTAAAAACAAATCAACGTCACCTCTATCCATCGTAGTCAAGTCCTCTTGCAGAGTGATTGACCACTTGGCAATAGCTTTAGAAATCCATGCACAGGCAATAGTAGGCCGCAGTATAGCCCTTGAAGCTGTGTATACGGATTTGAGCATAGCATCACCCTTGCGATCTGCCGGGTCCTTCAACGCGGGAGATCCCAGGACTGGTAAAACTACCTGTTTTGACAGCCTGGAGACAGAGGCGTCAACATAGGTGGAGACTCCCATTTTTTTCTATCATCTTCCGGGAAGGGAAAAGCAACCAGAACCCTTTTAGGCATCTGGAATTTTTTCTCAGGGTTTTCCCAGGCTTTTTTAAATATAACATTTAATTACTTAGATGCTGGGAAGGTGAGTGAGGCCTTCTTACTGTCCGTGAAAAAGGCCTCCTCAACCTGTTCAGGTTTGTCAGAAATATGCAACACATCCCACATGGCCTCAATCATCTACTGCATCCCCTTAGCAAGTGATGCCGTCCCCCTTGACCCATCACCATCTGCTGTGTCAGAGTCAGTATCCGTGTCATCCTGCAAATTTGGGCAAGAGCACATTTCTGAGAATGTAACGCAGGGGACCCTGAGAGACCAGTATCAGACCATACAACCATAGAGGATTGCAGTACCTGAGTTGCATGCTCAGTTCTTGTAACCCTTTCAGAAATCTGAGAAATAGTCTCCCTAAGAGAGGCTAACCACTCCAGTTCTCTAGCTGGGATCTGCGCTACAACAGTGCAATCCTGATTACATGGGATGGGATCTTCCTGAGAAGATAAATCCTCTGCAGCATATGAAACAGAGTCTGTAGACATGTTTGCTAATACACCCCACATACACACAGGGTACAGGGCAGACAGAGATTCCCCCCCAAGAATGGCAGAGAGACACAGAGATTGGAGCCAACCCACACACAGCGCTATTACAGGTATAGGGAGACCCTAAACCAGCGCTGACTGTGTCCAATAATAGGTGACAGTCTTACACAGCCTCCCCTCCCTTCTACAACCCCCTGGTACCGTACAGATAGCTGGAGTTGCACTGAAGGGACTGTTCTTTCACTTGCATCTGACTGCAGGCAGGAAAATGGCGCTAAAACTCTGCTGGGTCCACTCTGAGAAGCTCCGCCCCCTTAATTGCGCTGTCTTCCCGCTCTTCTTAGATTTTACTGGCCTGAGGATTTTGTGCTGGCTGAGATCCGCAGACCCCAAACAGGCTTTTTTGGTCAGTGTAGGGTTCAGGCGCTGGCTCAGGATGTCCCTCACAGCGCCGTGCCCAGGTACCGCTGAGCCGTCCAGGAGTGCAGTTAAAACTGTGCTCCTACCCTGATGCCGTCATCTTCACACCGACCCCCCCACTTGTTAGGGGGGACGGTGACTCACTCGCCACACTTTAGATCTGCAAGGGGGTGGCGGCATGCTGCTGGGTTGAGCGTTCCCCTGCGGTGGGGAGCGATCTGTCCCCTCTGGAGCTCAGTGTCCAGTCAGCGGAGACAGTGGCTCAGACCCCGCAGGGTGGACACTGCTCCCCCCCTCAGTCCCTCGATGCAGCGAGGCTGTTGCCAGCAGCCTCCCTGTAAAATAAAAACTCTAAAATAAACTTTTTCTAAGAAAGCTCTGTAGAGCTCCCCTAGCTGTGACCGGCTCCTTCTGGCACATTTTCTAAACTGAGTCTGGTACGAGTGGCATAGAGGGCGGAGCCAGCACACACTGTTAAACTCTTAAAGTGCCCATGGCTCCTGGTGGACCTGTCTATACCCCCATGGTAGTAATATGGACCCCAGCATCATCTAGGACGTAAGATAAATAAACAGTATGGGAAAAATGCATGGGCTGGCAGTGGGGTTAAGCAGTATCCCAATCTGCCACTGTTGTGCCTGGGGCAATAACATAACACACACCCCCTTAAAAAAGCATCCCCCCGCAACTATTAAGCAGGAGAGCAAGGGTACAGGCTGAGTATTAAGCCAAGGGAGGGGGGTACCGGTGGACCAGGGGAGACCCCCCCAACACCCGTGCGCCAGCCGGGGAGTCCCTAGTCTAGTTCCCAGAACAGTGTATGAATGAAGTGACAATAGTGTTTTGGGTTTACATATGATGTTACATTACCACCAAGCAAATTTAATTTTGGTAATCACATATGATGCGTTCTGTATTGAATGGTGCCAGGTGACCGCGGATGAAAGTGACCTAACCAAGAACGCGCATATCCCACCAGGAAACATTGCGTAATCTGACCTCATCCTGCTGTGATGATCTATCAGTGACCATTGAAAGACACTTTGAGAAAGGATTTATTGGAAACGTGGCATGGTTATAATACCTGGAAATATGGTGGACATAAGGTTCTTTGATGATTAATTAGATTGTTATCAAGCCCTGGCATGGAGGCAGAATATAGGCCCTCATTCCGAGTTGATCGCTCGCAAGGCGAATTTAGCAGAGTTACACACGCTAAGCCGCCGCCTACTGGGAGTGTATCTTAGCATCTTAAAATTGTGACCGAAGTATTCGCAATATTGCGATCACAAACTACTTAGCAGTTTTAGAGTAGCTCCACACTTACTCTGCCTGTGCGATCAGTTCAGTGATTGTCGTTCCTGGTTTGACGTCATAAACACACCCAGCGTTCGCCCAGACACTCCCCCGTTTCTCCGGCCACTCCTGCGTTTTTTTCCGGAAACGGTAGCGTTTCCACCCATTTCCTGTCAATCACACTACGATCGCCGGAGCGAAGAATAAGCCGTGAGTAAAAATCCTAACTTCATTGTAAAATTACTTGGCGCAGTCGCAGTGCGAACATTGCGCATGCGTACTAAGCGGATTTTCACTGCGATGCGATGAAAAAGAACGACCGATCAACTCGGAATGAGGGCCATAGTCTTTAAAAACCACTCTGAGATGCCCAAAGAAACCTTGGAGGGTGACCAGGTTACTGAACAGCGGAGTATAGAGGAGGTGCAGAATGAAGAAAAAAGATTTACAAGCAAAAATACAGTTTAGAAGGAAGAAGAGAAACTGTTGCTGCAACTGGGAGAGAGTTACATGAAATGAGGAGCTAGTGCAGCTGGGAGAGAGTTACATGGAATGAGGAGCTGGTGCAGCTGGAAGAGAGTTACATGGAATGAGGAGCTGGTGCAGCTGAGAGAGAGTTACATGGAATGAGGAGCTGGTGCAGCTGGGAGAGAGTTACATGGAATGAGGAGCTAGTGCAGCTGGGAGAGAGTTACATGGAATGAGGAGCTGGTGCAGCTGGAAGAGAGTTACATGGAATGAGGAGCTGGTGCAGCTGGGAGAGAGTTACATGGAATGAGGAGCTGGTGCAGCTGGGAGAGAGTTACATGGAATGAGAAGCTGGTGCAGCTGGGAGAGTGTTACATGTAATGAGGAGCTGGTGCAGCTGGGAGAGAGTTACATGGAATGAGGAGCTGGTGCAGCTGGGAGAGAGTTACATGAACTGATGAGCTGGTGCAGCTTGGAGAGTTACATGGAATGAGGAGCTGGTGCAGCTGGGAGAGTTACATGGAATGAGGAGCTGGTGCAGCTGGGAGAGAGTTACATGAAATGAGGAGCTGGTGCAGCTGGGAGAGTTACATGGAATGAGGAGCTGGTGCAGCTGGGAGAGAGTTACATGAAATGAGGAGCTGGTGCAGCTGGGAGAGAGTTACATGAAATGAGGAGCTAGTGCAGCTGGGAGAGAGTTACATGGAATGAGGAGCTGGTGCAGCTGGGAGAGAGTTACATGGAATGAGGAGCTGGTGAAGCTGGGAGAGAGTGACATGGAATGAGGAGCTGGTGCAGCTGGAAGAGAGTTACATGAACTGATGAGCTGGTGCAGCTGGGAGAGTTACATGGAATGAGGAGCTGGTGTAGCTGGGAGAGAGTTACATGGAATCAGGAGCTGGTGCAGCTGGGAGAGAGTTACATGGAATAAGCAGCTGGTGCAGCTGGGAGAGAGTTAAATGGAATGAGGAGCTGGTGCAGCTGGGAGAGAGTTACATGGAATAAGGAGCTGGTGCAGCTGGGAGAGTGTTACATGGAATGAGGAGCTCGTGCAGCTGGGAGAGAGTTACATGAACTGAGGAGCTGGTGAAGCTGGGAGAGTTACATGGAATGAGGAGCTGGTGCAGCTGGGAGAGAGTTACATGAAATGAGGAGCTGGTGCAGCTGGGAGAGAGTTACATGAAATGAGGAGCTAGTGCAGCTGGGAGAGAGTTACATGGAATCAGGAGCTGGTGCAGCTGGGAGAGAGTTACATGAAATGAGGAGCTGGTGAAGCTGGGAGAGAGTGACATGGAATGAGGAGCTGGTGCAGCTGGGAGAGAGTTACATGGAATGAGGAGCTGGTGCAGCTGGAAGAGAGTTACATGAACTGAGGAGCTGGTGCAGCTGGGAGAGAGTTACATGGAATAAGGAGCTGGTGTAGCTGGGAGAGAGTTACATGGAATGAGGAGCTGGTGCAGCTGGGAGAGAGTTACATGAACTGAGGAGCTGGTGCAGCTGGGAGAGAGTTACATGGAATCAGGAGCTGGTGCAGCTGGGAGAGTTACATGGATTGAGGAGCTGGTGCAGATGGGAGTTACATGGAATGAGGAGCTGGTGCAGCTGGGTGAGAGTTACATGGAATGAGGAGCTGGTGCAGATGGGAGTTACATGGAATGAGGAGCTGGTGCAGCTGGGAGAGAGTTACATGGAATGAGGAGCTGGTGCAGCTGGGAGAGAGTTACATGGAATGAGGAGCTGGTGCAGCTGGGAGAGAGTTACATGGAATGAGGAGCTGGTGCAGCTGGGAGAGAGTTACATGGAATGAGGAGCTGGTGCAGCTGGGAGAGACTTACATGAACCAAGGATCTGGTGCAGCTGGGAGAGTTACATGGAATGAGGAGCTGGTGCAGCTGGGTGAGAGTTACATGGAATGAGGAGATGGTGCAGCTGGGAGAGAGTTACATGGAATGAGGAGCTGGTGCAGCTGGGAGAGAGTTACATGAACTGAGGAGCTGGTGCAGCTGGGAGAGAGTTACATGAAATGAGGAGCTAGTGCAGCTGGGAGAGAGTTACATGGAATGAGGAGCTGGTGCAGCTGGAAGAGAGTTACATGAACTGAGGAGCTGGTGCAGCTGGGAGAGAGTTACATGGAATAAGGAGCTGGTGTAGCTGGGAGAGAGTTACATGGAATGAGGAGCTGGTGCAGCTGGGAGAGAGTTACATGAACTGAGGAGCTGGTGCAGCTGGGAGAGAGTTACATGGAATCAGGAGCTGGTGCAGCTGGGAGAGAGTTACATGGAATGAGGAGCTGGTGCAGCTGGGAGAGAGTTACATGGAATGAGGAGCTGGTACAGCTGGGAGAGAGTTACATGGAATGAGGAGCTGGTGCAGCTGGGAGAGAGTTACATGAACTGAGGAGCTGGTGCAGCTGGGAGAGAGTTACATGGAATCAGGAGCTGGTGCAGCTGGGAGAGAGTTACATGGAATGAGGATCTGGT
Source organism: Pseudophryne corroboree (assembly GCF_028390025.1). Taxonomy (NCBI): domain Eukaryota; kingdom Metazoa; phylum Chordata; class Amphibia; order Anura; family Myobatrachidae; genus Pseudophryne; species Pseudophryne corroboree. Next base: position 99,257 of record NW_026970276.1, on the reverse strand, counting down.
GCAGCTGGGAGAGAGTTACATGAACTGAGGAGCTGGTGCAGCTGGGAGAAAGTTACATGGAATGAGGAGCTGGTGCAGCTGGGAGAGAGTTACATGGAATGAGGAGCTGGTGCAGCTGGGAGAGAGTTACATGGAATGAGGAGCTGGTGCAGCTGGGAGAGAGTTACATGGAATGAGGAGCTGGTGCAGATGGGAGTTACATGGAATGAGGAGCTGATGCAGCTGGGTGAGAGTTACATGGAATGAGGAGATGGTGCAGCTGGGAGAGAGTTACATGGAATGAGGAGCTGGTGCAGCTGGGAGAGAGTTACATGGAATGAGGAGCTGGTGCAGCTGGGTGAGAGTTACATGGAATGAGGAGATGGTGCAGCTGGGAGAGTTACATGGAATGAGGAGCTGGTGCAGCTGGGTGAGAGTTACATGGAATGAGGAGATGGTGCAGCTGGGAGAGAGTTACATGGAATGAGGAGCTGGTGCAGCTGGGAGAGAGTTACATGAACTGAGGAGCTGGTGCAGCTGGGAGAGAGTTACATGAAATGAGGAGCTAGTGCAGCTGGGAGAGAGTTACATGGAATGAGGAGCTGGTGAAGCTGGGAGAGAGTGACATGGAATGAGGAGCTGGTGCAGCTGGGAGAGAGTTACATGGAATGAGGAGCTGGTGCAGCTGGGAGAGAGTTACATGAACTGAGGAGCTGGTGCAGCTGGGAGAGAGTTACATGGAATCAGGAGCTGGTGCAGCTGGGAGAGAGTTACATGGAATGAGGATCTGGTGCAGCTGGGAGAGAGTTACATGAACTGAGGAGCTGGTGCAGCTGGGAGAGAGTTACATGGAATGAGGAGCTGGTGCAGCTGGGAGAGAGTTACATGGAATGAGGAGCTGGTGCAGCTGGGAGAGAGTTACATGGAATGAGGAGCTGGTGCAGCTGGGAGAGAGTTACATGGAATGAGGAGCTGGTGCAGATGGGAGTTACATGGAATGAGGAGCTGATACAGCTGGGTGAGAGTTACATGGAATGAGGAGATGGTGCAGCTGGGAGAGAGTTACATGGAATGAGGAGCTGGTGCAGCTGGGAGAGAGTTACATGGAATGAGGAGCTGGTGCAGCTGGGTGAGAGTTACATGGAATGAGGAGATGGTGCAGCTGGGAGAGTTACATGGAATGAGGAGCTGGTGCAGCTGGGTGAGAGTTACATGGAATGAGGAGATGGTGCAGCTGGGAGAGAGTTACATGGAATGAGGAGCTGGTGCAGCTGGGAGAGAGTTACATGAACTGAGGAGCTGGTGCAGCTGGGAGAGAGTTACATGAAATGAGGAGCTAGTGCAGCTGGGAGAGAGTTACATGGAATGAGGAGCTGGTGAAGCTGGGAGAGAGTGACATGGACTGAGGAGCTGGTGCAGCTGGGAGAGAGTTACATGGAATGAGGAGCTGGTGCAGCTGGGAGAGACTTACATGAACTGAGGAGCTGGTGCAGCTGGGAGAGTTACATGGAATGAGGAGCTGGTGCAGCTGGGAGAGAGTTACATGAAATGAGGAGCTAGTGCAGCTGGGAGAGAGTTACATGGAATCAGGAGCTGGTGCAGCTGGGAGAGAGTTACATGAAATGAGGAGCTGGTGAAGCTGGGAGAGAGTGACATGGAATGAGGAGCTGGTGCAGCTGGAAGAGAGTTACATGAACTGAGGAGCTGGTGCAGCTGGGAGAGAGTTACATGGAATAAGGAGCTGGTGTAGCTGGGAGAGAGTTACATGGAATGAGGAGCTGGTGCAGCTGGGAGAGAGTTACATGAACTGAGGAGCTGGTGCAGCTGGGAGAGAGTTACATGGAATGAGGAGCTGGTGCAGCTGGGAGAGTTACATGGAATGAGGAGCTGGTGCAGATGGGAGTTACATGGAATGAGGAGCTGGTGCAGCTGGGTGAGAGTTACATGGAATGAGGAGCTGGTGCAGCTGGGAGAGAGTTACATGAAATGAGGAGCTGGTGCAGCTGGGTGAGAGTTACATGGAATGAGGAGATGGTGCAGCTGGGAGAGAGTTACATGGAATGAGGAGCTGGTGCAGCTGGGAGAGAGTTACATGAACTGAGGAGCTGGTGCAGCTGGGAGAGAGTTACATGAAATGAGGAGCTAGTGCAGCTGGGAGAGAGTTACATGGAATGAGGAGCTGGTGAAGCTGGGAGAGAGTGACATGGAATGAGGAGCTGGTGCAGCTGGGAGAGAGTTACATGGAATGAGGAGCTGGTGCAGCTGGGAGAGACTTACATAAACTGAGGAGCTGGTGCAGCTGACAGAGTTACATGGAATGAGGAGCTGGTGCAGCTGGGAGAGAGTTACATGAAATGAGGAGCTAGTGCAGCTGGGAGAGAGTTACATGGAATCAGGAGCTGGTGCAGCTGGGAGAGAGTTACATGAAATGAGGAGCTGGTGCAGCTGGGAGAGAGTTACATGGAATGAGGAGCTGGTGCAGCTGGAAGAGAGTTACATGAACTGAGGAGCTGGTGCAGCTGGGAGAGAGTTACATGGAATAAGGAGCTGGTGTAGCTGGGAGAGAGTTACATGGAATGAGGAGCTGGTGCAGCTGGGAGAGAGTTACATGAACTGAGGAGCTGGTGCAGCTGGGAGAGAGTTACATGGAATGAGGAGCTGGTGCAGCTGGGAGAGTTACATGGAATGAGGAGCTGGTGCAGATGGGAGTTACATGGAATGAGGAGCTGGTGCAGCTGGGTGAGAGTTACATGGAATGAGGAGCTGGTGCAGCTGGGAGAGAGTTACATGAACTGAGGAGCTGGTGCAGCTGGGAGAGAGTTACATGTAATGAGGAGCTGGTACAGCTGGGAGAGAGTTACATGAACTGAGGAGCTGGTGCAGCTGGGAGAGTTACATGGAATGAGGAGCTGGTGCAGCTGGGAGAGAGTTACATGAAATGAGGAGCTGGTGCAGCTGGGAGAGAGTTACATGGAATGAGGAGCTGGTGCAGCTGGGAGAGTTACATGGAATGAGGAGCTGGTGTAGCTGGGAGAGAGTTACATGGAATCAGGAGCTGGTGCAGCTGGGAGAGAGTTACATGGAATAAGCAGCTGGTGCAGCTGGGAGAGAGTTAAATGGAATGAGGAGCTGGTGCAGCTGGGAGAGAGTTACATGGAATGAGGAGCTGGTGCAGCTGGGAGAGAGTTACATGAACTGAGGAGCTGGTGCAGCTGGGAGAGAGTTACATGGAATGAGGAGCTGGTGCAGCTGGGTGAGAGTTACATGGAATGAGGAGCTGGTGCAGATGGGAGTTACATGGAATGAGGAGCTGGTGCAGCTGGGAGAGAGTTACATGGAATGAGGAGCTGGTGCAGCTGGGAGAGAGTTACATGGAATGAGGAGCTGGTGCAGCTGGGAGAGAGTTACATGGAATGAGGAGCTGGTGCAGCTGGGAGAGACTTACATGAACCAAGGATCTGGTGCAGCTGGGAGAGTTACATGGAATGAGGAGCTGGTGCAGCTGGGTGAGAGTTACATGGAATGAGGAGATGGTGCAGCTGGGAGAGAGTTACATGGAATGAGGAGCTGGTGCAGCTGGGAGAGAGTTACATGAACTGAGGAGCTGGTGCAGCTGGGAGAGAGTTACATGAAATGAGGAGCTAGTGCAGCTGGGAGAGAGTTACATGGAATGAGGAGCTGGTGAAGCTGGGAGAGAGTGACATGGAATGAGGAGCTGGTGCAGCTGGGAGAGAGTTACATGGAATGAGGAGCTGGTGCAGCTGGGAGAGAGTTGCATGGAATGAGGAGCTGGTGCAGCTGGGAGAGACTTACATGAACTGAGGAGCTGGTGCAGCTGGGAGAGTTACATGGAATGAGGAGCTGGTGCAGCTGGGAGTTACATGTACTGAGGAACTGGTGCAGCTTGGATGACCTGGAGGAAATCACAGGAACTATACTGGAGCTGAAGCAAATAAAAAGTTATCCCAAATGAGAGCTGTCTGAGGTCGGTCAGAATGTTGATGCAGAGGACATCCAAGCTGGGGATGAAGGAGACCTGGAGAGATCCAGCTTGGTTGTGGGAAGCCATGGAGTGGTGGCTCTCCAGGAGAAAGTAGATCTGCTGGTGGGTGACAAATGTGGATCCGGTAGTGGCTGTGGTCTCTCAGGGTCTGGTCTAGGATTGGCAATCAACAATTGATGTTCAGGAATAATTGATGGTCTATACCTGACGTTAACTAGTTTTACAATGAAAGGTGGAGAGCCAGTTAGTTCCCCGCCATCAATAGTAGACATGGTCCAGATGTTTTCCCATCATTTGCAGACTGCTGCCGCTGTACAGAGCTGCTAAGCTGTCAGCCAGCAGCCCTACCTCTTACAAATAGTGTGCTGTACCAGCTGGGAATAAGATGCCCCATCCACATCACTGAAGTGACAGGCTCAGCTGTTAGTCATGCAGCCCCACTGCATCCACTCTGTCCGTACTCCTACATACATGCCTTCCTGGGAGTGTGTCTCCTCGTCTCGTCATGGTTGTTAGTCTCTGGCACAGCTGTGTAATCATGTTTGTGTGTATGTATGTATGCTGAGTAGTGAGTACTGCCAGCAGCAAGCCTCACACCTCCGCTGCAGTAGAGCAGTGTGATGGGGTGGGGGGGAAGGGGTTGTGACACCAATGAGTGAAGGAATGGAGTAACATAGTAACATAGTATCTGAGGTTGAAAAAAGACAATTGTCCATCAGGTTCAACCTATTTGTGGTCTCCTATGCATGATGATTTGACTAAAGTTTCTGATTGATGCTGCTGTCAGCCGTTGCATTTTATCCCTATTTATAGTAACTATAATGCATGACTATGCACCATACCCCTGGATATCCTTATCCATTAGGAATTTATCTAACCCATTCTTAAAGGTGTTGCCAGATTCTGCCATTACAACTCCCTCAGGCAGGGAATTCCAAACACATATTGTCCTTACCGTGAAAAAGCCTTTACGCCGTATTGTGCGGAATCTCCTCTCCTCTAACCTGAGCGAGTGTCCACGAGTCCTCTGTGTTGATCTAACCAAAAACAGGTCCTGCACAAGCTCTGTGTATTGTCCCCTTATATATTTGTAGATGTTGATCATATCCCCTCTTAGTCTCCGCTTTTCCAATGTAAACATGCCTAGTCTTTCAAGCCTTCCTTGTATTCCATCATCTCCATGCCCTTAGTTAGTTTGGTCGCCCGCCTGTGAACCTTTTCTAGCTTCAGGATATCCTTTTCGTAGTACGGTGCCCAGAATTGTACACAGTATTCAAGGTGTGGCCTCAATAGTGATTTATATAACGTGAGTATAATACTCTCGTCCCTAGCATCAATACCCCATTTTATGCATGCTAATATCTTATTAGCCTTCTTTGCTGCAGTACTACTTTGGGTACTTCTGCTTAGCTTGCTATCTATGAGGACACCTAAGTCCTTTTCCAGTAGAATCCCCTAATTTTACCCCATTTAGTAGGTAGGTGTTATTTTTGTTCTTGTTACCACAGTGCATTACCTTACACTTGTCTGTGTTGAAGCGCATTCTCCATTTCGCTGCCCAAGCTTCTAATTTAACTAAGTCGTTCTGAAGCGACTCAGCATCCCCCTCCATATTTATAGCCTTACACAATTTGGTATCATCTGCAAAAATTGACACCATGCTCTCTAGACCTTCTGTTAGGTCGTTAATGAAAATATTGAACAATAGCGGTCCTAATACTGAGCCTTGCGGCACACCACTTAGCACTTCAGTCCAAGTTGAAAAAGATCCATTAACCACAACGCGCTGCTCCCTATTATCTAACCAGTTTTTGACCCAAGTGCATATTGTGCTTCCTAGCCCTGATTCTTGTAGCTTGTAGATAAGTCTCATGTGTGGTACAGTATCGAACGCTTTGGCAAAGTCTAAAAAGATTACATCCACGTCTTTACCCTGATCTAGGTTTGCGCTTACTGTTTCATAAAAGCCAAGTAAGTTGATTTGACAGGATCTGTCCTTCATAAACCCATGTTGATTCCTTTTAATGACATTATTGACTTCAAGGAACTTCTGAATACTATCTCTTAGAATACCTTCCAATACTTTCCCCACTATAGATGTAAGACTAACTGGTCTATAATTACCTGGTTCAGCTTTACTTCCCTTTTTGAATATAGGCACTACTTCCGCTATACACCAGTCTTTGGGAACCATACCTGATATAACTGAATCCTTAAAGATCAAAAACAGTGGTTTTGCCAGTTCAGTGTGAAGCTCCATTAGAACCCTTGGGTGAATACCATCGGGTCCTGGTGATTTATTAATCTTTAAATGTTTTAATCGGTCACAGACTACTTCCTCGCTTAAGTAAGGACCTATCAGGGGGATACTCACAGGGACGTGCAGTCAGGGGAGGCAGTGCCTCCCCTGATAGTAATGATTAAAATAATACAAAGAAGATACTTATGATACATATTCTGTGTCATAAGTAAATGCTTTGGCCTTTATATTATTTTAATCATTGCTATATTTGTAAAAATGCACTTTAAAAGTGTTTCGGAGGCACCGCTCTTGGTGCCTCCTGCTGTCAGTGTGTAGGGGCCGGAAGCGGGGGGCGGGGCCAGGCATTGGCCAGCAAAAACCCATTGATAAAATCCCTATAAGCGGCACCTAGCTGAAGTGCCGCTTTGACAGGGGCGTGCTTTCAGCTCATATGGAAAGCACGCCCCTGTCACTGAGGAAGCTTTAATTGGGCATTGGTTGATTTGGGGAGGGGGCACCACAGAACGTGCCCGCTTGTCATCTAGTACGTTTTTTATACTTCTTTTACAATTACTATTTGCAGCCGTCTGTTCCTCAGCCCATCCCACAGCCTGTCTCCCTGCACCGTGTCAGCCCCGGCAGGGCCGTATCTAACTGGTGGTGGTGCTACTCGTGGATCTACGGGCCGGACTCGCAGGGGCGGACTGGGACGCATGGACTTCAGGTCGGTCCCTGTTTGGCCAGTCCCGACTCCCCCTCCATGGCAATCACTCACTGCTTTGCCTGGCTGGTTGCCGCGATCGGGGCTCAGCTCCGATCCGGCAACGTAGGGAAATAGCTTCTGCGCATGCGCAGAAGATGAATTGTCTCAGTTGCGCTGCTTTCCCTCCCTTTCTCCTCACAGGACAGGGGTCCCCACCGCTGCCGTCTGCCTCTGTGTCTTAAGACTGGGCTGCGTCACACACTACACAAGGGAGAGTAGTGCAGCCAGTGCCTGTCTGAGCGCACCCACCACGCTGAACATGCTCCTGGCCTCAGCTGTTCCTGACTCCTTCCATCTTCTTCTCCCTGTCGGCTCTGCCTCCTGCACATTTGTTGGCCCCGGAGAAATAACTTTCAGAAGGATGCTGAACCTGCCATCCTGGAACAACTGCCCCCAGCCACTGCCAACCAAAGGTAAATAAAAGCAATGTGTGGCAGCATATAAAATGTATAAGTGGCAGAACCAGATTAAGACCCCACAGGAAATACACCGCCTCGGGCCCCATATTAATGTATGATATAAATACTTACAAACACCTCTGTCCTGTCACACAGACAGACCGACCCCCCCCCCCCCTCGCAGATCCACGAGTAGCACCACCACCAGTTAGATATACGCCCCTGCCCCCCATCTGCCGGGGCTGACACGGTGCAGGGAGATAGGCTGCGAGACGGGCTGGGGAACAGGCGGACGGGCACGGTGCAAATAGTATAATGTATATTTAGTATAAAAAAACTTACTAGATGACAAGCGGGCACGTTCTGTGGTGCCCCCTCCCCAAATCGACCACTGCCCAATTATAGCTTCCTCAGTGACAGGGACGTGCTTTCCATATGAGCTGAAAGCACGCCCCTCTCAAAGCGACACTTCAGCTAGGTGCAGCTTATAGGGATTTTATCAATGGGTCTTTGCTGCCCAATGCCTGGCCCCGCCCCCCGCTTCCGGCCCCTTCACACTGACAGCTGGAGGCACCAAGAGCGGTGCCTCCGAAACACTTTTAAAGTGCGTATATATATATATATACTAGGTGCTTCATCGCGCCCTACGGGCGCTCTTCACACCGTCGAAAGGGGCTACGCCCCCTTAACCCCTGCACGCCTTGCTGCGGTTCAATATTTGTATGAGTGGATAGAGGGGATAGAGAGACGCGGGCTGGTAGGGAGGGGATAGATAGAAGGGGGGCGGTAGGGAGGGGATAGACAGACGCGGGCGGTAGGGAGGAGATACAGAGACGCGGGGCGGTAGGGAGGGGATAGAGAGATGTGGGGCAGTAGGGAGGGGATACAGAGATGCAGGGTGTTAGGGAGGGGATAGAGAGACGCGGGGCGGCTGGGAGGGGATAGAGAGACGCGGGGCGGCTGGGAGGGGATAGAGAGACGCGGGGTGGTAGGGAGGGGATAGAGACGCGGGACGGTAGGGAGGGGATAGAGAGACGCGGGGCGGCTGGGAGGGGATAGAGAGACGCGGGGCGGCTGGGAGGGGATAGAGAGACGCGGGGTGGTAGGGAGGGGATATAGAGACGCGGGACGGTAGGGAGGGGATAGAGAGACGCGGGGCGGTATGGAGGGGATAGAGAGACGCGGGTCGGCAGGGAGGGGATAGAGAGACGCGGGGCGGTAGGGAGGGGATAGAGAGACCCGGGGCCATAGGGAGGGGATACAGAGAGGCGGGGCAGCTGGGAGGGGATAGAGAGACGCGGGGCGGTAGGGAGGGGATACTGAGACGCGGGGCGGTAGGAGGGGATACAGAGACACGGGGCGGTAGGGAGGTGATACAGAGACGCAGAGCGGTAGGGAGGGGATACTGAGAAGCAGGCGGTAGGGAGGGGATACAGAGGCATAGGGAGGAGGGGATAGAGAGAGGCGGGGCGGTAGGGAGGGGATATAGAGATGCGGGGCGGTAGGGAGGGGATAGAGAGGCGCGGGGCAGCTGGGAGGGGATATAGAGACGCGGGGCGGTAGGGAGGGGATAGAGAGCCGCGGGGCGGTAGGGAGGGGATAGAGAGACGCGGGGCGGTAGGGAGGGGATAGAGAGACGCGGGGCGGTAGGGAGGGGATAGAGAGACGCGGGCGGTAGGGAGGGGATAGAGAGACGCGGGGCAGTAGGGAGGGGATAGAGAGACGCGGGGCGGAAGGGACGGGATAGAGAGACGCGGGGCGGTAGGGAGGGGATAGAGAGACGCGGGGCGGTAGGGAGGGGATAGAGAGACGCGGGGCGGCTGGGAGGGGATATAGAGACGCGGGGCGGCAGGGAGGGGATAGAGAGACGCTGGGCGGCTGTTAGGCGATATAGAGACACGGGGCGGTAGGGAGGGGATAGAGAGACGCGGGGCGGTAGGGAGGGGATAGAGAGACGCGGGGCGGTAGGGAGGGGATAGAGAGACGCGGGGCGGTAGGGAGGGGATAGAGAGACGCGGGGCGGTAGGGAGGGGATAGAGAGACGCGGGGTGGTAGGGAGGGGATAGAGAGACACGGGGTGGTAGGGAGGGGATATAGAGACGCGGGGAGGGTCCCCAGTGAGGAAGCTGATGAAGAGAGGGGGGGGGGGGGAAGTAGTGGAGGGGGTGGACCTGTGTAAAGTGGTGAGCAGACATAGATACAGTGGCTTGGATGGTATGAGGGACTCACCGTTGGGGCTGTGGGTGGCTGCTGCAGGCTGGTAAACAGTACAGAGGCGTCACTGGGTCAGCATTTCAGCATGAGTCTGACTGTTACCACACATCTCCCCCCCCCCGGCGGCCGAAAAGGGGGCGTGGCCTGCTGGTGAGGGGGCGTGGCCTCGCGGGTATGTTCTCTCTGGCTCCGGGGCTGTTTCCAGCCTGCCTGTAGATGCTGGCAGCCCCCGGTGACTGGAGTGTGTGTGGCGGCTCTTCTGTGTGACAGGAGGAGAGTGCTGCAGGAGATGACGTCACTGCAGCACTCGCCTCCTGTCACAGCAGGAGAGCGGACAGCGGGATGTGTGTGGAGGAGGTGGCGGGTCTGTGTACGCGGGGCAGGGAGGGCTATGAGAGCCTTCTCCTGCACCTCCCGTCCCTCATATTGTGTATGCCGGGGGGCGGCATCAGCCGTTGTTGCTGGGCCAGCGCCGCGGCCGGGAATCAGAGCTGCTGATGGGTGGGGGGAGGGGAGAGAGACAGATGGACAGGCAGCAGGAGCAGAGACTTGCTGACTCCGCCCACCGCTGTGACTCCGCCCAGCGTTACGGGCACAGAGTCACAGACTAAGACAACTATATAGGAGATATATAATCTGCTTCGGCCTACGATGCGAGTGCGGGACTCTGGAGGACTATCCCTCTCTTTCTATGTAGTATATATAGATACTTACAGATGTAGCCACACTCATGGCTATATCTGCGGTGGATGGGCACACACATACTGTATGTTACACACAAATCTGTTATCTGGCACTCACTGATATTTTATGTATATATTGTTTATCATTCTCTTTTTTCCCATCTGCCTGATTTTCCCCGTTTTCCTCTGGTCTCCACCTCTGTTTCCCCCTATGTTCATCTCATCCCCCTGTGGTCTGCTCATGTTTTTCCCCGTTCCCGACGGATATTATATTTTTTTTTATGTTACACTTACACCCTTTTCAGACAGAAATTCCGGTAATTACCCGACATTTTAGTGCCAGTTTGTTTTGCCAGGCTCTGTCTGACCTCCCCCCCTTTCACACAGAAGAGCAAATGACCGGGTCAAGAATTTCGACCCGGTAATTGCAGACCAAAACGGGTATTTCGTCTGTGTGAAATGGTCAACCTGGGTCGAAGTTCCAGTGTATCCGACCCTGGTGAACTCCTGGGTCGAAGTCCCGGTAATTTCAACCTGGGTTAGGGTCGTCGGCAGGACTTGGCAGACATTGTGGCTGCAGTGCCTCACCAGCCACTGACCTCACCGCACACCACTGGATATTCTCATTATTGAGATTGTGTGTCAGTCCCTGAATTGGGTCCTCTCTAATGAATACTGTTGAAAAAAACTCATTTAGTGTGTCCGCTATGTCATTATCATTTTTGCTTAAGACTCCCAACTTGTCTTTTAAAGGGTCTATACTCTCCTTCTTTAATCTCTTGCTATTAATGTATTTAAAGAATTTTTTGGGATTTGCTTTGCTTTCCTTTGCTACAAGTTTTTCCGTTTCTACTTTAGCCGCTCTTATTTCCTTTTTGCAAATTTTGTTACATTCCTTATAGTGCTGAAATGACTCTGCTTCCCCGTCAGATTTGTATTTTTAAATGCTCGCCTTTTCTTGCCCATAAGTTCCTTAATCTTTTTGTTAAGCCACATCGGTTTATGATTTTTATTCCTTTTTTTGCTGCTCATAGGAATAAATTTGAGTGTATTTTTAGCTAGCAGGAATTTTAGTACCTCCCATTTCTCCATAGTATTTTTTCCTAAAAACAAACTTCCCATTCAATATCCCTGAAAAATACCCTCATCTTTTCAAAATTTGCTTTGCTAAAGTTTAGAGTAGTTGGATGGGAATCTGGACGCTGCAGCCAAAGTTAAGTAAAATGAAAATAAAGTCATTAAACACCACACCAGGTGGTGGGACCTAGAAGGGATTAGTGAGGGTAGGGACTCTCAAGGAAAATTGGAGTGGGATCCCACAGGTACCAAACTGGGTAAAGAGCAGCTTTTAGGAAGGAAATAGGTAAGCCAGACCCTGTGGTTGACCCTTCTTTGCCTCATGTGGGGTGGATCCTTGTACTCTCCAGTTCCTGGGGAGTCTGTGGATTCTTCTTGCCCACTACCTGGTGGTTCTGTGGTCATCTCAGGCCATGAATCTCTCAGATGCCAGGCCTCCAGATAAACATGAAATGGTCATGAAGGTGGTCCTGGGCTCTGTGAAGGAGGAGGTGGAACAAGCAAAGGAAAGTTGTGTCCCTTCTGAAGGGGCAATGGTGGACATGGTGAAGGGAAGGTTTTGTGGGCGAAGCGGGAGTTATGCCATATATCTCAGCAGTATGGGTCCTCAGACTATATGATGTGCCAGCATTAATGTGGCTTCTGTCTTGTCCGACCAAGCTTAATTTATGGGCTTTGACATTTATTTTAAGCAGGATTAAGGCTGATTTTTTTATTTATTTCTGCAGTAGACTAGAATAAGCCCAGACAGTCCCACTTCCATTATACCACTGAAATGTGACAGTGACCACCGTGCCATCACTTACCTGTATGCTTACACGAAACAGAATGATTGAACACATACAAGGTTTCTTTACATCTTCTGGTGTCCACTCCGAGATTAAACATTATGGCGTAATTACTCAGACGGTAATATAAAACAGAATAAAAAAATAAGATTTTAAACCTACCGGTAAATCTTTTTCTCCTAGTCCGTAGAGGATGCTGGGGACTCCGTAAGGACCATGGGGTATAGACGGGCTCTGCAGGAGATATGGGCAGTCTAAAGAACTTTTAGTATGGGTGTGCACTGGCTCCTTCCTCTATGCCACTCCTCCAGACCTCAGTTAGAGAAACTGTGCCCAGAGGAGATGGACAATACGAGAAAAGGATTTTGTAAATCTAAGGGCAAGATTCATACCAGCCCACACCAATCATACCATATAACTTAGAATATACGCAACCAGTTAACAGTATGAACGAAAAAAACAGTATGTCAAAGACCGATTCCAACTGTAACATAACCCTTATGTAAGCAACCACTATATACAAGTCTTGCAGATTCAGTCCGCACTGGGACGGGTGCCCAGCATCCTCTACGGACTAGGAGAAAAAGATTTACCGGTAGGTTTAAAATCTTCTTTTCTCTTACGTCCTAGAGGATGCTGGGGTCTCCGTAAGGACCATGGGGTTTATACCAAAGCTCTAAACCGGGCAGTAGAGTGCGGACGACCCTGCAGCACCGATTGAGCAAACACTAGGTCCTCATCAGCCAGGGTATCAAACTTGTAGAATTTAGCAAAAGTGTTTGAACCCGACCAAGTAGCAGCTCGGCACAACTGCAATGCCGAGACGCCTTGGGCAGCCGCCCAAGAAGAGCCCACCTTCGTAGTGGAATGGGCCTTTACCGAATTAGTTACCGGCAATCCAGCCATAGAATGAGCCTGCTGAATCGTGTTATAGATCCAGCGAGCAATAGTCTGCTTAGAAGCAGGCGCGCCAATCTTGTTGGCTGCATACAGGACAAACAGAGCCTCTGTTTTCCTAACCCTAGCCATCCTGGCTATATAAATTTTCAAGGCCCTGACCACATCCAGGGACTTGGAGTCCTCCAAGTCAGGCGTAGCCACAGGCACCACAATAGGTTGGTTCAAATGAAACGAAGAGACCACCTTAGGCAGAAATTGAGGACGAGTCCTCAACTCTGCTCTAGCCACATGAAAAATCAAGTAGGGGCTCTTGTGAGACAAGGCCGCCAACTCCGACACCCGCCTTGCAGATGCCAAGGCTAATAACATAACCACCTTCCAAGTAAGAAATTTTAATTCCACCGTTTGAAGAGGTTCAAACCAGTGCGACTTAAGGAACTGTAACACCATGTTAAGGTCCCATGGCGCCACTGGTGGCACAAAAGGAGGCTGGATGTGCAGCACTCCCTCCACGAAAGTTTGGACTTCTGGGAGAGAAGCCAATTCTTTTTGAAAAAATACAGATAGGGCCGAAATCTGCACCTTAATGGAGCCTAATTTTAAGCCCAAATCCACTCCCGTCTGTAGGAAGTGGAGAAAACGGCCCAGATGGAAATCTTCCGTAGGAGCATTCTTGGTTTAACATCAAGATACATACTTTCTCCAGATACGGTGATAATGGTTTGCCGTTACCTCCTTCCTAGCCTTTATCAGAGTAGGGATAACTTCCTCCGGAATACCTCTCTGCGCTAGGATTCGGTGTTCAACCGCCATGCCGTCAAACGCAACCGCGGTAAGTCTTGGAACATGCAAGGCCCCTGTTGTAACAGGTCTTCCCTGAGAGGAAGAGGCCACGGATCTTCCGTGAGCATTTCCTGAAGATCCGAATACCAGGCCCTTCAAGGCCAATCTGGAACCACGAGTATTGCTTGCACTCTGATTCTCAACACTTTTGAGATAAGAGGAAGAGGAGGGAACACATAGACCGACTGAAACACCCATGGTGTCACTAGGGCTTCTACCGCTACTGCCTGAGGGTCCCTTGACCTGGTACAATACCTCCGAAGCTTTTTGTTGAGGCGTGACGCCATCATATCTGTTTGAGGAAGTCCCCAAAGAGTTGCAATCTCTGCAAAGACCTCTTGATGAAGTCCCCACTCTCCCGGATGGAGATCGTGTCTGCTGAGGAAGTCTGCTTCCCAGTTGTCCACTCCCGGTATGAAGACTGCTGACAGAACACTTACATGGTTTTCTGCCCAGTGCAGAATTCTTGTGGCTTCCTCCATTGCCGCTCTGCTCCTTGTCCCGCCTTGGCGGTTTACATGAGCCACTGCTGTGATGTTGTCTGATTGAATCAGAACCGGTAGGTCGTGAAGAAGACACTTTGCTTGTCGTAGGCCATTGTATATGGCCCTTTATTCTGTAGATGGGACCCCGACCATTTGTCGAGATGGTCCCACTGAAACGTCCTCGTATGGAACCTGCTGAAGGGAATGGCCTTGTAGGCTGCCACCATCTTTCCCAGAACTCGAGTGCATTGAGGCACCGACACTCTTTTTGGTCTTAGCAGGTCCCTGACCATGCTCTGGATGTACTGGGCTTTTTCTATTGGTAGTAAAACCCTTTTCTGTTCCGTGTCCAGAATCATGCCTAGGAAGGATAGTAGAGTTGTTGGAAGCAACTGTGACTTTGGCAGATTGAGAATCCAACCGTGTTGATGTAACACTCTCAGGGAGAGGGACACGTTTTTCAGCAATTGATCCCTTGATCTCACCTTTATCAGGAAATTGTCCAAGTACGGGATAATTGTGACACCCTGCTTGCGCAGGAGCACCATCATTTCGGCCATTACCTTGGTGAAAATCCTCGGGGCCGTGGAAAGCCCAAACGGCAACGTCTGAAACTGGTAATGACAGTCCTGTACTACGAAACGTAGGTATTCTTGATGAAGAGGAAATATGGGGACATGAAGGTAGGCATCCTTCACGTCCAGCGACACCATAAAATCCCTTGCTTCCAGACTGGATATCACCGTCCGGAGTGATTCCATCTTGAATTTGAACTTTTTCAAGTATAGGTTTAGTGACTTTAGATTAAAAATTGGTCTCACCAAACCATCCGGCTTCGGGACCACAAACATTGTTGATGTGTAGACACGCCTCCTGGCTTGACCATATCCCCTGAAAATGTCTTCCTTTTGTGACTGCTCCCAATCCTCGGAGGCTCGCGTCCGTGGTCACCAGAACCCAGTCTTGAACGCCGAACCTGCGACCCTCTAGAACAGGCATGTCCAAACTGCGGCCGAAAGGACTGCATCTGATATTGTGGGGTTTTCTTGTGCTGTGGGGGAACAAATGGCAAAAAATGTAGATTTACCCACGGTAGCTGTGGAAACCAGGTCAACTAGACCATCCCCAAACAAAACCTCACCCTTGCAAGGTAAAACCTCCATATGCTTTTTTGAGTCGGCATCACCCGACCATGGCGGGTCCACAGAGCTCGCCTTGCCAAAATTGCCATGGCGTTGGCCCTGGAACCAAGTAGCCCCACGTCTCTTTGAGCGTCTCTCATATACAAGACTGCGTCCTTAATGTGGCCGAAAGTCAGGACAACAGTATCCTTGTCCAGGGTATCCATGTCAGCCAACAAGATATCTGTCCATGCTGCAACAGCGCTACAGACCCATGCCGATGCTATTGCCAGCCTGAGTAAAGCCCCTGTATGTGCATAAATAGATTTTAAGGTAGTCTCCTGTCTACGATCAGCAGGATCCTTAAGGGCCGCGGTGTCTGGAGACAGTAGCGCCACTTTCCTAGACTTACGCGTTAATGCCTTGTCCACCCTGGGCAAGGATTCCCAACGTACCCTGTCCTTTGCAGGGAAAGGATACGCCATAAGGATCCTTTTGTCTGGAGTTTCCAAAGCTTTTTCAAATAATTCGTTCAGTTCATGAGATGGAGGAAACGTTACCTCAGGTTTCTTCCCCTTAAACATGTATACCCCTGTGTCAGGAACAGAGGGGTCATCTGTAATATGCAAAACATCTTTTATTGCCACAATCATATAATGAATACTCTTGGTCACCTTAGGGTGTAACCTTGCCTCATCATAGTCGACACTGGAATCAGAATCCATGTCGGTATCAGTGTCTACTATTTGTGATAAGGGACCCTTTTGAGACCCTGACGGGCCCTGTGACTCAGCCAAATCCGCGGATTGACTCCCTGCTGTTTCCTTGGACTCAGCTTTGTCCATTCTCTTATGTAATAAGGTCACATTAGCATTTAAAATATTCCACATATCATACCAATCATGTGTCGGCATTGCTGACGGAGACACCACAATCTTCTGCTCCACCTCCTCCTTGGATGAGCCTTCCGCTTCAGACATGTCGACACTCTCACACACACAGGGATCTATCTATAAGAGGACAGGTCCCCAACAAGGCCCTTTGGAGAGACAGAGAGAGAGTATGCCAGCACACACCCAGCGCCAACTGACACTGGAAACAATTCCCAGATATAGCGCTTTTATATTATGTCAATCGTGTAATACACTCACTGCGCCAAAATGTGCCCCCCCCCCTCTTTTTCAGCCATGTATCACCGTTCTGGGGAGACAGCTTCTCTTCAGCACACTATGGAGAAAATGGTGCTGGTTAGCGCTGTGCGACCAAGCTCCGCCCCCTCTAGTGGCAGGCTTCGGTCCGCTCAAATTTACAATTAATGGCGGGGGATAAACATATTCACCGACTCCGCAGCCTATATGTGTCTAATATGCCAAAAAAAGAAGTATATATTGCTGCCCAGGGCACCCCTCCTGCGCCCTGCACCCATCAGTGCCGGTCGTGTGTGTAACATGTGGGAGCAATGGCGCGCGTTACCGCTGCGCGCTTACCTCAGTGAAGATCAGAAGTCTTCTGCCGCCTGAGGTCTTCTTTTTTCTTATACTCGCCCGGCTTCTATCTTCTATGGTGTCCAGTAGCCTAAGAAACAGAGCCTATCATTTAAGTAGGTCTGTTTCTCTCTCCTCAGTCCTACGATGCAGGGAGCCTGTTGCCAGCAGTGCTCCCTGAAAATAAAAAACCTAACAAAAGTCTTTTATCAGAGAAACTCAGTAGAGCTCCCCTGTAGTGCACCCAGTCTCCTCTGGGCACAGAATCTAACTGAGGTCTGGAGGAGGGGCATAGAGGGAGGAGCCAGTGCACACCCATACTAAAAGTTCTTTAGAGTGCCCATATCTCCTGCGGAGCCCGTCTATACCCCATGGTCCTTACAGAGTCCCCAGCATCCTCTAGGACGTAAGAGAAATAAAAGCTATACAGCAATAATTAGATGCAAACAAAAGCTTTTATTATGAACTCATACAGGAAGTATCCGCACCATATAGATGTAACATACAACAAACCACCGCAGATGGAACCCGGGTGACTAATGCACATGATAATGTACAGGGTATATATAGATAGGATCTTGTATCTGAAAACACTCCTGATCAAGATGAGTGTCAGCAACAAGTTAGGCAAACTAGAAGAAGTGAAAACACGTTCCAATGGCCGCCATATTGTCGTGCAGCAATACAGATTGTAGAAACTGGTATTAGACATACACATTTACACAAAGCACAAGATACAAAATAAACAGCAGAAAAAAGACCTAAGCATTTGGGATGTATTATTTAGGAAGTAAATAGAGGTACATTAATGAAAAGCGTGAGTAACAGTCATCAGTCTACTTGTGAAGGTCTCTAGAGTGGAGGTCTCTTGGACTGTGCAAGGCAGTGAGTTCCATGGTCAGGGCTGCAAAACTAAAAGTTCAACCCATAAATGAATGACAGGAGATTCTTGGTACTGCTGGTAACAATCCTTCATCTGTAGAAGCCAGCAGGGCAGTAAGGAGGCAGAAGCTGCTTCTGGTACCTTGGACCATGTAATGCTGGGCTGGCATCATCCACCCCTGGCGCCCAGCTAGACAACTATTTAGGATTGGTATTAGGTTCTCAGTACATGGAGCAAAAAGCAGGTCATCTACATAGCAGTGGTAGACCAGGCCATGACGTCTGATTATATCACCCAGTGGTAGCATGTATATTTTATAAAGCATAGGAGATAGGATTGACCCTTGAGGAACATTGCACAACAGTGATAATTATACTCCAGAAGATTTAAATGGTTCCGTGCTTGGGTAATGTCTAATATGTTCAACAAGAGCAGATTTATTTATCTCACAGCATGAAAATGGATTCTCACCTGTGAAATCGCTGATGTTTAACAAGAACTGATTTCCATGCAAAACATTTCCCACACTCAGAACAGGAATACGGCTTCTCACCTGTGTGACTTCTCTGATGTTTAACAAGATCTGATTTCCATGCAAAACATTTCCCACACTCAGAACAGGAATACGGCTTCTCACCTGTGTGACTTCTCTGATGTTTAACAAGATCGTATTTCCATGCAAAATATTTCCCACACTCAGAACAGGAATAAGGGTTCTCACCTGTGTGACTTCTCTGATGTGTAACAAGAGCTGATTTATATGTAAAGCATTTCCCACACTCAGGACAGGT
Organism: Pseudophryne corroboree; assembly: GCF_028390025.1. Taxonomy (NCBI): domain Eukaryota; kingdom Metazoa; phylum Chordata; class Amphibia; order Anura; family Myobatrachidae; genus Pseudophryne; species Pseudophryne corroboree. The sequence continues at coordinate 80,603 of NW_026970276.1, read as the reverse complement.
ATACGGCTTCTCACCTGTGTGACTTCTCTGATGTCTAACAAGAGCTGATTTCCGTGGAAAACACTTCCCACACTCAGAACAGGAATACGGCTTTTCACCTGTGTGACTTCTCTGATGTGTAACAAGATGTGATTTACATGCAAAGCATTTCCCACACTCAATACAGGAATATGGCTTCTCACCTGTGTGACTTTTCTGATGTGTAACAAAATATGATTTCGATGCAAAACATTTCCCACACTGAGAACAGGAATATGGCTTCTCACCTGTGTGACTTCTCTGATGTGTAACAAGATGTGATTTATATGTAAAGCATTTCCCACACTCAGAACAGGGAAATGGCATCTCACCTGTGTGACTTATATGATGTGTAACAAGATATGATTTATATGTAAAGCATTTCCCACACTCAGAACAGGAATATGGCTTCTCACCTCTGTGGCTTTTCTGATGTGTAACAAAATTTGATTTTGATGCAAAACATTTCCCACACTGAGAACAGGAATATGGCTTCTCACCTGTGTGACTTATATGATGTTTAACAAGATGTGATTTACATGCAAAACATTTCCCACACTCAATACAGGAATATGGCTTCTCACCTCTGTGACTTCTCTGATGTGTAACAAGATGTGATTTCAATGCAAAACATTTCCCACACTCAATACAGGAATATGGCTTCTCATCTGTGTGACTTTTCTGATGTGTAACAAGATAAGATTTTAATGCAAAACATTTCCCACAGTGAGAACAGGAATATGGCTTCTCACCTCTGTGACTTCTCTGATGTGTAACAAGACTTGATTTATATACAAAACATTTCCCACACTCAGAACAGGAATATGGCTTCTCACCTGTGTGACTTCTCTGATGTGTAACAAGATCTGATTTCCGTGGAAAACATTTCCTACACTCAGAACAGGAATATGGCTTTTCACCTGTGTGACTTCTCTGATGTGTAACAAGAGCTGATTTTTGTGTAAAACATTTCCCACACTCAGAACATGGAAATGGCCTCTCACCTGCCTTAGCTGGCTGATGGGTAATACACTTTGTATTCTGTGTAAAACATTTGGCATCTATAGAACAGGGAAACACTGTTTCTACTCTCAGAGCTGTAACAGATGCACCAATATCGGAGTGATCAGGATAACATTTCCTAGGATCAGAGGGATCAGCTGATAGAGCTGGATGTATAATTGGGGTAATGAGGTTATCTCCTGGAGAATCAGGTCTACGATCATTATCTTTTATGTCACAATCCGGGGATACCATTAGATGTCCTTCTGTGATATTCCTGCTTGTGTGTCCATTTGCTGGAAATAAAATACATTAATATATAAAATGAGTAGACAAGACCCAGGGTGTTACAGTTAACAATATATAATTTTATAACTGACATTTTTTTACCTGTAATCATTACAAAACAAAAAAGCTAGGATGCTTAGACTGGAACTTGATCATGTGGGATTACTAGAGGTGACACGGACGCTTGTGTGGGATTACTAGATGTGACATGGACGCTCATGTGGGATTACTAGAGGCGACATGGACGTTCATGTGGGATTACAAGAGGTGACACGGACGCTCATGTGGGATTACTAGAGGTGACACGGACGCTCATGTGGGATTACTAGAGGTGACACAGACGCTCATGTGGGATTACTAGAGGTGACATAGACGCTCATGTGGGATTACTAGAGGTGACATGGATGCTCATGTGGGATTACTAGAGGTGACACGGACGCTCATGTGGGATTACTAGAGGTTACATGGACGCTCATGTGGGATTACTAGAGGTGACACGGACGCACATGTGGGATTACTAGAGGTGACATGGACGCTCATGTGGGATTACTAGAGGTGACATGGGCTTTGCAATAATAAAACAGCAAAGAAGAGAAAGTGCTGTCCTGTTTGTGCACTAATAAATAATATATAACCTTTATTAAGTACAGTAAAGTATGTAAGCTAAATCAGTGATATATAAAACACAGAAGTAAATGTATAAAGGTGAATAAAGTAATTAAAAAAACAAGTGTATTTGTAGTTAAACAGCGGCATGTATATTATATTGGGTGATAACTGATTCAGTGCTGGTAATCCTGGTCAGTAAGAATATATTAATATATTACACCCATACGAGGACGGGCTAAATTACATTCAATTATATTGTGGCAGAGTTTCCTCCAGCGGTAATCTCAATGTAACATCATACTGTATGTATAAACACTTTATGGGGGGGATTCAGTTAATCGCAAAAAATTCCCTATCCATTTAGCCGCAAATAGTGGTGAAAATCCTCCATAGGTTTTACTGCAAGTTTTTTTTACTTTGCGCACAAATGTCTGCGCACTGAGCAGTTGTGCGGTGTTAGGAGGAACTCGTATAAAAAGGCTTTTTAAATGTTTCCTACTGTATTGTGTTTCTGACCTATAGTTTCTTACTATATTGTCGTATTGACCTAGTTTCCTAATGTATTATCTTACTGACCTATAGTTTCCTTCCATATTGTCTTACTAACCTAGAGTTTCCTTCTGTATTCTTTTACTGACCTAGTTTCCTACTGTATTGTCTTACTAACCTTCAGTTTCCTACTGTATTGTTTTACTGACCTATAGTTTCCTACTGTATTGTCTTACTGACCTTCAGTTTTACTGTTGTCTTACTGACCTATAGTTTCTTATTGTAATGTCTTACTGACCTAGAGTTTCCTTTTGCATTCTTTTACTGACCTAGTTTCCTACTGTATTGTCTTACTGACCTATAGTTTCCTACTGTATTGTCTTACTGGCCTATAGTTTCCTACTGTATTGTCTTACTGACCGATAGTTTCCTTCTGTATTGTCTTACTGACCTACAGTTTCCTACTGTATTGTCTTACTGACCTACAGTTTCCTACTGTATTGTCTTACTAACCTACAGTTTCCTACTGTATTGTCTTACTGACCTATAGTTTCCAGGAGAAAAAAGAAGAAAGAATTCGAAATGCGCTATGGTGGTGCACACAAATATATATATATATATATATATATATATATATATATATATATATATATATGAGTATGGGTAGATAGGGGTATTGGCGACCAGCTGGTGGAAGGTCTCCTGTATGACCTTCCACCCTAAGTTAAGCTGTTTTTTACTAACTACTAATTTTTAAAAAAATATTTTTATTCTTATTTCTTTCCATTCTATGTCTTAAAATATTTTTATACAACTGCTTTTTACTATATAATCCGTTTTAATACATTTTTTATATCTGTAGAGGAATCGGTTTTATATGTATCTTTTAGAAAGCAAGTGTAAAATATATATTTTTTATTGATAAAATAAATTGTTATTTTTCTTTTTCATAAAAAGGAGTTTCTTCCTTAATCCAGTCCTATATATACGATACTAGTCCACTAAATATTTTGGTATATAAAAACACCAGCTGGTCGCCAATACCCCTATCTACCCATACTCATTTAATCTTATACAGCATCTCACCAATGCTGTAAAACTGTTTAGGGGACGGCTGACACCCTATTACTTACAAGGGAGTGTTTTTTACATATAAATATATTCAATTTCAGGTGGTGTTTTCCCTCACATGTGGCGCTTTACTCATATTTTTTACATATATATATATATATATATATATTTTTTTTTTAATTTAAATCTTTTTTTATTGCGGCAACAAAGAAGTGATACAAACATACCACAATAGTTACAATGTTGATTTGATACGTCCAGTTGCAAAATGTGGACAGAGCAGATATCGTACATTGATACAAATTCTCGTTATAGTGGAAACAGTCATACAAATAAGTAAATCTGAGTATAACATTAAGTTTTCAAGGTGTACATCTCTTGGTGTCGAGGAAAACTTATTGTATATCAGTATAAATCAGTAATCGTCAACAGCAATGTCCCAAAAATAATTTTTTAACATACAAACACAAATAATACTGCGAGTCCTGAACCTCAACAACGGCCAATATGCAAGAGTAGGTGTCCCCCTCCCCACGCCAAGGCTATCGGAGGATCATGGGTTATCAGCCTGGTAAGATACCATGTTGTGTCTTTAAGACTATAATGAATCTGATTTCTAGTGGCACGTGGGAGCGTGTCTATGTACGACTCCCAGAGTGAAAAAAAACGCTCCACTTCCCTTTCCTTATGCAGGAGTGTCTCCATCCAGTCCATTCGAAACAGAAAGTATCGTTTATTAAAAAAACAATGGCAACTGAGGGGGTGAATTATCAAGCCAACTCTGCAATATAGTTTTTTTTACCCGCTGCGCTTATGGCCAGTAGTAATTTCTTACTACCCGGGGTTATTCGAAGCATAGGATTAACCATTCCAAAAATTGCCCACTCCGGGGTAAATGGGACATAATTTGTAAATTTGTATTCAGCATATCTGCGTATTAAGTGCCAGAAATATTGTACGATAGGGCAAGCCCACAGGCAATGGTAGTTATCCGCCTCCTCCTGGTGACACCATGGACAGTTATGAGTCGCGGAGGTTCCTATATGAAATCGACGTAGCGGGGAAAGATATGCATTATGGAATATGTTTAAGAATAGCTCAGTATACATGCTAGAAGGGAGAGTTCTGCGAGAATACAGAAGGGCCTTTTCCAAATCAGGGAAGTGGGACAACCACCCCGACACTCTTCCCGACACTTTAGTATGATCCATAATATCTCTGAGAAAAGTATAATGGATCGAGATAGCTTTACGTTGAGGGACTGTATTTTTCAAGAGGACGTCTAGGGGGCTATCCCAATCTTTGTCAGAAAAATGCTGTAGGACGTGGCTTACATAAAAGCGTGTCTGCAGGAAGGCCAGAGGATATGGCCTAACCATGGCATATTTAGTAGAAAGTTCTGTAAAGGTGAGAGGGCGTTTCTCCCCGACACTAGAGACCCAATGTTCTCTATTCCCGCGAGTCTCCATAGGGTGAAGGGATGAGCAGCCATGCCGTCTAGGAATTGAGGATTTTTGACCAGGGGCAGATGTAAAGAATAGAAACCATTGAGTCCAGCCTTGTGACGCAGGATGTGCCAAAGCCTCCGCGTTGTCCAAAGCAAAGGATTCAATTTGATATGTTCCTCCACTTCCTGATCATGTTGATGTAACAAGCTTATTAATGCAGGGTCCCTCAAAAATTCTTGTTCCAGAGAGACATCAGTATAAATCGATGTCCCTTGCAGCCAGTCTCTTAAATGTCACAAGAGAGCTGAGTGATTATACCCAGTGACATCAGGGAAGTTGATGCCGCCATTCGTTTTTGGTTGATATAACTTCCGTAAAGCAATGCATGCGCGCCCTCCCTTCCATATAAAATTTCCTAATCAAAGCGTTCAAGTGAACGGTATCTGCTTTAGTCAAAAGTACTGGAAGGTTTTGTAGTGGGTATAATATTCTAGGTATTGCTACCATTTTTAAGAGATCTGCTCGCCCCAGGAAAGAGGGTGGCAGGTGTTCCCAACGTCTCACATCTTCCATAAGAGTATGTATTACCTTTTTAATATTAAATTGGTATAAATTGACCGGATTTCGGGGTAAAATTATTCCCAAGTAAGGGATAAATGTTCTGGCCCATTGCAGAGACAAATGGGAGGCCCAGCGAGGTTGAGTTAGTGTACCCCTAAGGAGCATTGCCACAGATTTGTCCATGTTAAGTTGCAGGCCGGATATAGAACCATATAAATGAATTGTGTGTAATATTTGATCTAGGGAGTGTTCCGAGTTGGATACATACAACAAAATATTGTCTCCGAATGCAGAGATCTTTATTTCTCTGCACCCAACTCTAATACCCTGAAAGGCGTGCCATTGCTGAAGAGTGCGTAGTAAGGGATCCAGTGCTATGTTGAAGAGGAGGGGTGATAATGGGCAACCTTGACAGGTGCCTCTTTCTAGTGTAAAGCTTGGGCTTAAAAGGCCGTTAACCAGTAGGGAAGTATTTGGATTGTGGTAGATATATTTTATAAAATTTACAAAACTATCATCAAAGTCTCTTTTTTTCTAACACAGTATAGAGGTGCGACCAGAGTATAGAGTCAAAGGCCCTATGGATGTCTAAGCTGACCAAAATATTTTGAGTGGGTGCCGGGCGTTGAGCCGCCACAACAGCCGCTATAGCCGTACTAATGGCTCTAACTGCATGACGTCCCTGTACGAATCCCATTTGATGGTCCGAGAGGATTGATGGCAGTATAGCCTGGAGGCGCGTTGCCATGATTTTGGCCACCAATTTGTAATCGACATTTAACAGGCTTATAGGTCTGTAAGACGTCAACAAACTCAGATCCTTGTCTGGCTTAGGGAGTAGGGTTATGAAAGCATCATTGAAAGCGGAGTAGAGAGCTCCCTTTTCGTGTATAGACCTAAATAATTCTAGCAAGGTCAGGGCAATGTGGGCTTGTAAAATTCAGTAATAGTCGCCCGACAGACCATCAGGTCCCGGAGACTTTCCATGAGGAAGGTTAGATATGGTTTTATTGATTTCATCCATAGTTATTGGGCCAGCAAGTGCTTCTCTCTGATCAGACGTCAATTTAGAAAGCACTGATTCCGAAAGGATAGTCATCTGGTCGGCCAAATTAATAGGGGTTGAGCGAAAATAAGATTTTACTTACCGGTAAATCTATTTCTCGTAGTCCGTAGTGGATGCTGGGGACTCTGTAAGGACCATGGGGAACAGACGGGCTCTGCAGGAGACATGGGCACCTCAAGAAAGAATTTAGATTCTGGTGTGCTCTGGCTCCTCCCTCTACGTCCCTCCTCCAGACCTCAGTTAGAGAAAAACTGTGCCCGGAAGAGCTGACAGTACAAGGAAAGGATTTTGGGAATCCAGGGTAAGACTCATACCTGCCACACCAATCACACCGTATAACTTGTGATAACTTTACCCAGTTAACAGTATGAACAATCACAGAGCATCAGATAAACTCTGATGCAACTATAACATAACCCTTATTTAAGTAATAAATATATACAAGCATTGCAGAAGAAGTCCGCACTTGGGATGGGCGCCCAGCATCCACTACGGACTACGAGAAATAGAATTATCGGTAAGTAAAATCTTATTTTCTCTAACGTCCTGGTGGATGCTGGGGACTCCGTAAGGACCATGGGGATTATACCAAAGCTCCCAAACGGGCGGGAGAGTGCGGATGACTCTGCAGCACCGAATGAGCAAACACAAGGTCCTCCTCAGCCAGGGTATCAAACTTGTAGAATTTTGCAAAGGTGTTTGAACCTGACCAAGTAGCCACTCGACAAAGCTGTAATGCTGAAACCCCTCGGGCAGCCGCCCAAGAAGAGCCCACCTTCCTTGTGGAATGGGCCTTAACTGATTTAGGCAGCGGCAACCCAGCCGCAGAATGAGCCTGCTGAATCGTGTTACAGATCCAGCGAGCAATAGTTTGCTTTGAAGCAGGCGCCCCAAAGCTTGTTGGAAGCATACAGGATAAACAAAGATTCTGTTTTCCTGACCTTAGCCGTTCTGGCTACATAAACCTTCAAAGCCCCCAAGTCAGTAGTAGCCACAGGCACCACAATAGCTTGGTTAATATTAAAGGATGAAACCACTTTCGGCAGGAAATTGTAGGCGGGTCCGCAATTCTGCTCTATCCGCATGGAAAACCAGATAAGGGCTTTTATGTGACAAAGCCGCCAATTCTGACACACTCCTAGCCGAAGCCAAGGCTAATAGCATGACCACCTTCCACGTGAGATATTTTACTTCCACTGTTTTGAGTGGTTCAAACCAGTGTGATTTCAGGAAACTCAACACCACGTTAAGATCCCAAGGTGCCACTGGAGGCACAAAAGGGGGCAGAATATGCAGCACTCCCTTTACAAACGTCTGAACTTCAGGCAGAGAAGCCAGTTCTTTTTGAAAGAAAATGGATAAGGCCGTAATCTGAACCTTAATGGAACCCAATTTAAGGCCCAAAGTCACTCCCGACTGTAGGAAGTGAAGGAAACGGCCCAGCTGGGATTCCTCCGTAGGGGCATTCCTGGCCTCACACCAAGCCACATATTTTCGCCATATACGGTGATAATGTTGAGAAGTCACATCCTTCCTAGCCTCTATCAGCGTAGCGCGGTAAGTCTTGGGACAGGGCCCTTGCTGCACAAGTCATGTCTTAGAGGCAGAGGCCATGGGTCCTCTGAGAGCATTTCTTGCAGATCTGGGATACCAAGTCCTTCTTGGCCAATCCGGAACAATTGGTATTGTTCTCACTCCTCTTTTTCTTATGATTCTCAGCACCTTGGGTACGAGAGGAAGAGGAGGAAATACATAGACCGACTGGAACACCCACGGTGTCACCAGTGCGTCCACAGCTATCGCCTGAGGGTCTCTTGACCTGGCGCAATATCTCTGCAGCTTTTTGTTGAGGCGGGATGCCATCATGTCCACCTGTGGCAGTTCCCACCGACTTGCAATCTGCGTGAATACTTCTTGATGAAGTCCCCACTCTCCCGGGTGGAGGTTGTGCCTGCTGCAGTTGTCCACTCCCGGAATTAACACTGCTGACAGTGCGCTTACGTGATTCTCCGCCCAGCGAAGAATTCTGGTGGCTTCTACCATCGCCACCCTGCTGGTTTACATGAGCCTCTGCGGTGATGTTGTCTGACTGAATCAGAACCGGTTGGTCATGAAGCAGGGACTCCGCTTGACGTAGGGCATTGTATATGGCCCTTAGTTCCAGGATGTTGATGTGAAGGAAAGTCTCCTGACTTGACCACAGCCCTTGGAAATGTCATCCCTGTGTTGCACAAGTCCTGTCTTAGAGGCAGAGGTCACGGGTCTTCTGTGAGCATTTCTTGCAGATCTGGATACCAAGTCCTTCTTGGCCAATCCGGAACAATGAGTATTGTTCTCACCCCCCACCCTCGGAGGCTTGCAACCGTGGTCACCAGGACCCAGTCCTGAATGCAGAATCTGCGACCTTCGAGAAGGTGAGCACTCTGCAGCCACCACAGGAGAGACACCCTGGCCCTGGGGGGATAGGGTGATTAACCGATGCATCTGAAGATGTGATCCGGACCACTTGTCCAGTAAGTCCCATTGGAAGGTCCTCGCATGGAACCTGCCGAAGGGAATGGCCTCGTATGATGCCACCATCCTTCCCAGGACTCGAGTGCAGTGATGCACTGACACCTGTTTTGGTTTTAATAGATTCCTGACCAGAGTCATAAGCTCCTGAGCTCTCTCTATCAGGAGATAAACCATTTTCTGGTCTGTGTCTAGGATCATGCCTAGGAGAGGCAGATGAGTTGTAGGAACCAACTGCGACTTTGGAATATATAGAATCCAGCCGTGTTGCCGTTACACTTCCAGAGAAAGTGATACGCTGTTCAGCAACTGCTCTCTTGATCTCGCTTTTATGAGGAGATCGTCCAAGTACGTGATAATAGTGAAACCTTGCTTCCACAGGAGCACCATCATTTCCGCCATTACCTTGGTGAATATTCTCGGGGGCGTGGAGAGACCAAACGGCAACGTCTGAAATTGGTAATGACAATCCCGTACCGCAATTCTGAGGTACGCCTGATGAGGTGGATAAATGGGGACATGAAGGTATGCATCCTTTATGTCCAGAGTCACCATAAAATCTCCCCCTTTCAGGCTTGCAACGGCCACTCTTAGCGATTCCATCTTGAACTTGAACATTTTCAGGTATATGTTCAGGGATTTTAAATTCAATATGGGTCTGACCGAACAGTCTGGTTTCGGGACTACAACATGGTCGAATAATAACCCACTCCTTGTTGAAGGAGGGGAACCTTGACCACCACCTGTTGAAGATACAATTTGTGAATTGCAGTTAACACGGTTTCCCTCTTGTGGGGGGAAGCCGGCATCTCCTCAAAGTCCAGCTTGTATCCCTGAGACACAATATCTATTATCCAGGGATCTAACAGGGAGTGAACCCACTTGTGACTGAACTTACGAAGGCGTGCCCCCACCGGGCCTAGCTCCACCTGTGGAGCCCCAGCGACATGCAGTGGATTTTGTAGAGGCCAGGGAGGACTTCTGTTCCTGGGAACTTGCTGTGTTGTGCAGCTTCTTTCCTCTGCCCCCGCCTCTGGCAAGAAAGGACGCACCTCGGATTTTCTTGTTTCTTTGTTCGAAAGGCTGCATTTGATAATGTTGTGCTTTCCTAGGCTGTGCAGGAATATAAGGCAAAATATCAGAATTACCAGCTATAGCTGTGGAAACTAGGTCCGAGAACCCTTCTCCACACAATCCTCAGCCTTCCATATGCCTCTTAAGTCGGCATCATCTGTCCATTGCATATTCTACAGGACACGTCAAGCAGAAATCGACATAGCTTTGACTCTACAACCCAGTAGACTCATATATATCTATATATATAGCATTTGTCCATACACTAGGAAGCCCAGCTTAGGATAAACCAGCACACTGTTAGACCGAATGAATATCTTTCTGTGTTTTTAATAAAGTGCAACATTTTCAAATGTAGACATGCAAACATGCAGCACAGGTAGTTTAGCAGCAAGGTAACATATGCAATGAAATACTCAACATCCCAACAGCTGTTTCGTCTGCCTTCATCAGGGGAATAATAGATTTAGCATATTTGTAAAATCACTGCTCATCCTGCAGTGTAAAGTGCCAAGTGGACAAAAAAAACTCTCTTATATATATCAGAGTGAGAGGATCCGGCACTCAAAGGACTAAATATGAGCAATAAGCTGGTACAAGTAATGAGCTGACAGCGCAGCATCAGGAAGTCAACGTTTCATTTATTTAGCATAAATTTCGTCAGGACATTCTTGTCCTGACGAAATTTATGCTAAATAAATGAAACGTTGACTTCCTGATGCTGCGCTGTCAGCTCATTACTTGTACCAGCTTATTGCTCATATTTAGTCCTTTGAGTGCCGGATCCTCTCACTCTGCTATTGAATTATTTTTCTGGCACCTGGGCACTTACATTGTTGGTTTTGGATCCTTGGAGTGCCAGTCCTCACATTATATATATATCATATATATATATATATATCATATCTATATCATATATATATATATATATATATATCATATATATATCATATATATATATATATATATATATATATATATATATATATTATATATATATATATATATATATATATATATATGATATATATATATGATATATATATATATCATATATATATCATATATATATATATATCATATATATATATATATATATCATATATATATCATATATATATATATATATATCATATATATATCATATATATATATATATATCATATATATATCATATATATATATATATATCATATATATATCATTGTTAGGGTCTCCTGCCCTGTGCTGCCACGTCGTCATGGCAACCGGGAGACGAGTGCTAGCGGAATAACCTGAGCGCAGCTGATACTCCAGTTCGGGTCTTTTGCTGTGCAGTGGTTACAGGCAGGGGATCCGGTGCTGGTTTTTGTGCTCACAGTCTGTGAGGTCTGAGTGGGGCGTGGCCAGCACCTGCTTTATAAGGCCTCTTCTCAGATTAAGCAGATGCTGCTGAATCTTTGTTGGTTAGTCAGTTCCTGAAAATTAGCCAGTACTGTGTAGCTTTGTATTTGTTATTGCTTACTGCAAATAGGCCTGGAGATTTGGTACTACACTCTGCCAATCCAGACCTAGCAGTAAGACTGGAGTCAGTCGTTTAGCCTGCTGAAGTTCTTTTGTTATTCTGAGAACCCAGCAGGTTTGTGACTGTACTTTCAGACCTGCATGCTTAATCCTCTCTCACTGTGCAGGGCGTCCATGTGTCAGTTTAGTGGCAGGAAGCTGAACCTGTGCCCTGCAAGTGAGAAATAGGATTGTGGAGACTCTCCTTGTGTCTACTATTCCATCTCTGACCAAGGAGTTTGCTGCCACACCCGTTGGTAACCCTTTAGGGTTTTGCTGTTGCCCTTAGCAACAGCATTTCGGGTTCTCTACGTATTAAAACACAACATCTTGCCTTTTCCATCTGAGCATTTGTAATACTAGGGAGACACCCAGTTTCTTAGCCTCTGAGCTTATCTGTTCACTTTGTGTTGGTTTTGTTACCCTATCACTTTCTGTGTATGTGATGTCATACTTCCCAGTCTGTCTGTTAGTTCATTTGTTTTGCATCCCTCTCTGTTCAGACACCAGTACATTCCTGCAGGCACTGGTGTGCATAACATATTCAGCAGCCCAATACTCCTGTTGAAATTTTGTGGGAATATGGAGCATACCCCTCAAAATACGTTGCAACAGGTGGTCGATCAGGTGCAGGTCCTGACTCGTCAATTTAGTGATTTGTCCATTAAAATGCACACCTCCCAGGCCGCTGGCGGAGTTCCCGCAGCAGCAGCACCTTCAGGGGTTAAGGAGCCGAAAGTAAATCTTCCGGATCGTTTTTCTGGAGATCGCTCGCAGTTCTTTTGTTTCAAGGAGAGCTGCAAGCTATATTTCCAGCTTAGGCCTCAGTCTTCTGGGTCAGAGATTCAGCGGGTGGGCATAGTGATTTCCTTGCTACAAGGAGACCCACAGGTCTGGGCATATGGGTTGCAGCCTGACTGTCCGTCGCTTAAAAGTGTTGATGCTTTTTTTACGGCACTGGGCATGTTGTATGATGACCCTGACAAGACGGCCTCAGCCGAGGCTCAGATTTCGATCCTTAAGCAAGGGCGAAGGCCAGTTGAGGTTTACTGTACGGAGTTTCGGAGGTTGGCCCATGATACCCAGTGGAATGACCCAGCCCTGAGACACCAGTACCGAAGAGGTCTTTCTAACCAGATAAAAGACCAACTGGTACAATATCCCTTGCCTGATAGCTTGGATCAGCTTATGCAGTTATCCATCCGGGTTGATAGACGGCTGAGAGAGCGTAAGCTTGAAAGGGAGACCGAGGTTTCCTTCCTTCCCAAGGGAACCTCAGACTCTGAGGAATTTTCCGAGGAGCCTATGCAGATTGGGCCTACCCGCCTCTCCTCGCGTGAGAAGACGCGGAGGAGACAGCAGGGGTTGTGTTTGTACTGTGGGAATAAGGGTCATGTGGTAGTATCATGCCCAGAAAAGCCGGAAAACTTCAGGGCCTGAGGGTGATGGGAAATATCCTGTCAGGCCAGAAGTCAGAATTTCCCAAGAAGACTTTTATCATTCCGGTAACCTTGAAGATCCTCGGTCAAACTGTCAAGACTGAGGCCTTTGTGGACAGTGGGGCCGACGGGGTTTTTATGGACCGCCAATTCGCCCTGAAACACTCTGTTTCCTTAGTACCCTTGGCGTCGGAAATTGAAATTTGTGGGTTAAACGGGGAACCATTATCCCAGGGTAAAATTACCTCTTGTACTAGCCAGATTTCTTTGTTTATTGGAGCCACACACTCTGAAAAATTGTCCTTTTATGTGACTGTCTGTACTTTTGCCCCAATGGTGTTGGGGTTACCCTGGTTAAGGGCCCACAATCCTCAATTTGACTGGGTCTCTGGGGAGATTCTTAGTTGGGGTACTGATTGTTTCAGGAGTTGCTTGAGCCTTCCAGTCAGGCTCTCGCAGCTAAGTTTGCCAGGATTGCCAGGGTGTTATGCAGATTTTGCGGACGTGTTCTCCAAAAAAGTTGCAGAGGTACTACCTCCCCATCGCCCCTATGACTGTGCCATTAATTTGTTGCCGAATGCTAAGCTTCCCAAGAGCAGGTTGTACTCCCTGTCACGTCCTGAGACTCAGGCTATGGCAGAGTACATTCAGGAGAACTTGGCTAAAGGATTTATCAGACCTTCACAGTCTCCAGTTGGGTCGGGGTTCTTCTTCGTGGGTAAAAAGGATGGTTCATTGCGACCCTGCATCGACTTCAGGGAATTGAACCGTATCACGATTAAAAACTCATACCCACTGCCTCTCATTTCGGTCTTGTTTGACCAGCTTCGTACTGCCACCATTTTTTCTAAGATTGACCTACGCGGTGCGTACAATCTAATCCGAATAAGAGAGGGGGATGAATGGAAGACTGCCTTTAATACTCACTCAGGGCATTATGAATATTTGGTGATGCCTTTTGGGCTCTGTAATGCCCCGGCAGTCTTCCAGGATTTCATGAACGATGTGCTCAGGGAATATTTGGATAGATTCTTGGTCGTATACTTAGATGACATCCTAATCTTCTCCCATTCCCTGGAGGAACATCGGAAGCATGTACGCTTAGTCCTCCAGAAACTCAGAGACCACCGGCTTGGGGCGAAGCTGGAGAAGTGCGAATTTGAAGTTCAGCAAATCGCATTTCTAGGATATATTATCTCCCCAGAGGGTTTCCAAATGGAGGGTTCCAAGGTACAGGCAGTCCTGGATTGGGTGCAGCCCACTAGTTTGAAGGCGCTTCAGCATTTCCTGGGCTTTGCAAATTTTTATAGACGATTTATCGCTGGATTTTCGTCTATAGTGGCGCCCTTGGTGGCACTCACTAAGAAAGGGGCGGATGTTGCTCACTGGTCTCGTGAGGCCAAATCGGCTTTTGCCCGTCTCAAAAGGGCATTTGTCTCGGCCAAAGTGCTGCGACACCCAGATCCAGAGCGTCCTTTTGTGGTGGAGGTGGATGCCTCTGAGATGGGTATTGGGGCAGTGCTCTCTCAGATGGGAGTGTCTGATAATCGCCTTCATCCCTGTGCTTACTTTTCCCGTAAATTTTCGCCTGCCGAGATGAATTATGACGTGGGTAACCGGGAATTGTTGGCTATTAAGGATGCACTCGAGGAGTGGAGACACTGGCTTGAGGGGGCTAAGTTTGTGGTCTCAATTCTCACCGACCATAAGAATTTGGCATATTTAGAGTCAGCAAAGCGTCTCAATGCCAGGCAGGCACGATGGGCTTTGTTTTTTGCTCGCTTTAATTTTTTGATAACATATCGCCCTGGGTCAAAAAACATCAAGGCTGATGCGCTCTCGCGGAGTTTTGCTCCAATCCAAGAGACCACCGAGGAGCCGTTGCCCATTGTGTCCCCCTCATGTATTAAAGTGGGCATTACCCAGGACCTCTTGTCATTAGTCCTTAGAGCACAGGAGCAGGCTCCTCCAGACCTTCCGGTAGGTCTTTTGTTTGTGCCTCCTAGGTTAAGACAGCGAGTGTTCCTGGAATTCCATGCCAAGAAGTCGGCAGGTCACCCGGGTATTGCCAGAACTCGGGAGTTGCTATCTAGGGCGGTGTGGTGGCCCTCGGTGGCTAAGGATGTGGATCAGTGGGTTCGGGCATGTGACATCTGTGCCCGAAATAAGACTCCTAGAGGGGTTCCTGTTGCATCCACTCTCTATTCCATCTAAGCCATGGACCCACATTTCAATGGATTTTGTGGTGGACTTGCCCAAATCCTCGGGGATGACAGCCATCTGGGTTGTCGTTGACAGGTTTTCGAAGATGGCGCACTTCGTTCCACTGGTTGGGCTGCCATCGGCCAGACGCCTGTCTGAATTATTTATGCTGCATGTTGTGCGTCTCCACGGGTTGCCACTTGATGTGGTCTCTGACCGCGGATCCCAGTTTGTGGCCAAATTCTGGAGGGCATTTTGTTCCGATCTCCAGATTTCTGTCAGCTTGTCGTCAGGCTACCATCCGCAGTCTAATGGGCAGACTGAAAGGGTGAACCAGTCCTTGGAGCAGTTCCTCAGGTGTTATGTCTCCAAGTGTCAGACTGACTGGGTTGCTCATCTGTCCATGGCGGAGGTTGCCTATAACAACGCGGCTCACTCTGCTACAGGGATCTCTCCTTTCCTTTGTGTGTATGGGCATCATCCTAAGGCCAATTCTTTTGACCCCCTGGACTCCACGCCTGGTGGTTCCTCTGTCGTTTCGGTCCTTAGAGGTATTTGGAGGAAAGTGAAGAAAGCCCTTGTGTCTGTGTCATTAGTGACCAAAAGGGTTTTTGATAAGCGGAAAAGACCCTGCAGCTTCAAATTAGGAGACTTCGTCTGGTTGTCTACCAAGAATTTGAAGTTGAGACAGCCATCTCATAAGTTAGGCCCCCGGTTCATCGGCCCTTATAAGATCACCAGGGTTATCAATCCAGTGGCATTTCAGTTAGATCTGCCCCGTTCTTTGGGTATCAATAAAACATTTCATTGTTCCCTTTTAAAACGGGCGATTAGTAATCCTTCTTCCAGAGGAAGACCTTCCCCTCTTCTGATACGTGGCCAGAGGGAGTTTGTTGTTGAAAGGATTCTTGACTCCAAGATGGTTCGGGGTCGGCTGTCATTTTTGGTGCACTGGAAGGGGTATGGCCCGGAGGAGCGGTCGTGGGTGCGCAGTTGTGATCTTCATGCCCCCAGACTGATACGCTCTTTCTTCTCGCAGTTCCCCGATAAACCCGGTGGTAGGGGTTCTTTGACCCCTCGTCAGAGGGGGGGTACTGTTAGGGTCTCCTGCCCTGTGCTGCCACGTCGTCATGGCAACCGGGAGACGAGTGCTAGCGGAATAACCTGAGCGCAGCTGATACTCCAGTTCGGGTCTTTTGCTGTGCAGTGGTTACAGGCAGGGGATCCGGTGCTGGTTTTTGTGCTCACAGTCTGTGAGGTCTGAGTGGGGCGTGACCAGCACCTGCTTTATAAGGCCTCTTCTCAGATTAAGCAGATGCTGCTGAATCTTTGTTGGTTAGTCAGTTCCTGAAAATTAGCCAGTACTGTGTAGCTTTGTATTTGTTATTGCTTACTGCAAATAGGCCTGGAGATTTGGTACTACACTCTGCCAATCCAGACCTAGCAGTAAGACTGGAGTCAGTCGTTTAGCCTGCTGAAGTTCTTTTGTTATTCTGAGAACCCAGCAGGTTTGTGACTGTACTTTCAGACCTGCATGCTTAATCATCTCTCACTGTGCAGGGCGTCCATGTGTCAGTTTAGTGGCAGGAAGCTGAACCTGTGCCCTGCAAGTGAGAAATAGGATTGTGGAGACTCTCCTTGTGTCTACTATTCCATCTCTGACCAAGGAGTTTGCTGCCACACCCGTTGGTAACCCTTTAGGGTTTTGCTGTTGCCCTTAGCAACAGCATTTCGGGTTCTCTACGTATTAAAACACAACATCTTGCCTTTTCCATCTGAGCATTTGTAATACTAGGGAGACACCCAGTTTCTTAGCCTCTGGGCTTATCTGTTCACTTTGTGTTGGTTTTGTTACCCTATCACTTTCTGTGTATGTGATGTCATACTTCCCAGTCTGTCTGTTAGTTCATTTGTTTTGCATCCCTCTCTGTTCAGACACCAGTACATTCCTGCAGGCACTGGTGTGCATAACAATCATATATATATATATATATATATCATATATATATATATATATATATCTCACATATATCATATATATATATATCTCACATATATCATATATATATATATATCTCACATATATCATATATATCTATATATATATATATATATATATATATATATATATCTCACATATATCATATATATATATATATATATATATCTCACATATATCATTTATATATATATATATCTCACATATATCATATATATATATATATATATCTCACATATATCATATATATATATATATATCTCACATATCTCATATATATATATATATATATATATATATATCTCACATATCTCATATATATATATATATATATCTCACATATCTCATATATATATATATATATCTCACATATCTCATATATATATATATATATATATCTCACATATCTCATATATATATATATCTCACATATCTCATATATATATATATATCTCTCACATATCTCATATATATATATATATATCTCTCACATATCTCATATATATATATATCTCTCACATATCTCATATATATATATATATATATCTCTCACATATCTCATATATATATATATATATATATCTCTCACATATCTCATATATATATATATCTCTCACATATCTCATATATATATATATCTCTCACATATCTCATATATATATATATATATATATATATATATATATATATATATATATATATCTCTCACATATCTCATATATATATATATCTCTCACATATCTCATATATATATATATATCTCACATCTCTATCTCACATCTCTATCTCACATCTCTATCTCACATCTCTATCTCACATCTCTATCTCACATCTCTATCTCACATCTCTATATATATATATATATATATATAATATATCATATATCATATGAGATCCGCACTCACATCAAAAAATACATAGAAACATGTTCAGGGTGCACCCAGTGGAACTGACTCAGTCAGCCACAAATACAGAACAGGGGTTCCACAGAAGTGGAAGGGGCACTCACTAGTAAATAACATATACAATTAAGTTGCATAAAACATTCATGTTTTTAATAGTCAGTAGCACCAATTCGCCTTTGATCGACGTTTCGACCCCTTGACCGGGTCTTTCTCAAGATAGGCAGGATCGGTAAACATTCATATCATTTTTCAAGGTATATACATAGTGTCCTCAATAGAGATCTAGAAGAAAGAGAGAACATAAGACCACTCTTAATGCCTCCCAGGCCCCATTGTTGCGCATTAATCATATACTAACTAGCACACGGCACCTTTCACCGTGTGTGTATCAAACAAAATTAAACAAAATAAAAAAAATAAATTAAAATAAAATAAATTAAAAAATAATAATGAATAGACTAAACCATACGCCCAGTGGATAATATCCTACTACAGTGACCACCACAGTGACTCCAAATATCAAAACAAGCGAAAGCTTACGTTGAGGCCTCACTTAAGGGAAAAAGATCCCGATAATATCCACTCAGCTGGTATGTTGTTCAAATCCTGGAAAACCAATATGTACAAAATATCAGCAAATACTAAATTAGCAAAACCAATGTTGTTTAGCTCAGCAAATATGTATATATAAATACCTACGTACTCAGCAATTGTACCGTCACAGGTAAATGTGAGTAGGCTTCCAATAATATGATATAATTCACAAAAGTCATCCTATAAACATAAAAAAGGAAAGGTGAGAGTGGAGACTAAAGATATACTAATCTAACATGTGAGTGTGATGAACACCAACTACTCACAATATGCCAGCAGTCATTCCAGTCTAAGTGAGTCCAGGTGTGCCACTATTCGATTCCACAACATATCAAAACATGATCACTGAAATAGATAGTGCGCAGTACCAATATCAATCACTAATAATATAACAGTACAGACAGGGTCAATAACCCCTAAGCGGTAGGTACTTACAATACGATGTTCACACAGTCAGAGGGCACCTGGTTCTACACATGCTGTCTGAACGCCGGAAGATTTAAACCCAGACGGCCGGAAATGAACAACAACGTCACATCCGCTGCACCCTGTCATCAAATTCCCGCAAAGTCAAACCAGTGTAGGCACACCACATTTCTAGGCAACACTCCCCACCTGCGTGTGACTGAAGGCGAGTGCCCAGCACTCGACACCGCCGCTACACACCATAGTCCGGGACGCACCATGCGTCTCACGGACCGGAAACACATCACCAGACTCTATCCGCGAGACGTCATGCGTGCCATACACCGGAAGTGTGCGTTCCACCGGGTAATGGTGAGACGCATCGCTACAGCTGACAAAAAACTCACTCACCGCTAAGTAGTGGTACAACAAACTAACAGGATCCTGTGTAATGTATCCACTGGGCTAACTATCGCAAATAAGGAATAAAAGATATGGAATAGAAAATATATATGGAATAGAGAATAAAAAATAATAAATAAAAATAATAAAGTAAAATAAAAATAAAAATAATAATAAATGTAAATAGAAATAAATAAGAATACAAATAAATATAAATAAAGTAAAATAAAAAACAAAAATAAAAAACAAAAATACAAAACAAAAATAAAGATAATAATAAAAATAAAAATCAAAATATGTGTAAATAAATAAAGGACACATAACACATATGAACATACATGTATGTGTCACTCATAAAGCATCTATAACATCATGCAACAATGGAACCTGAGGGCTTAAAGTGGTACAACATCCACAACGGTCCAGCCCAACCGCTCACATCTCCAACATCAAAGTACTTGTTACATACATAATTGGTATTGTCCCAATAAGGTTTAGACGTATGAGTGTCTAACCATACATTTCACAAATAACATTTTATAAAAATACAAAGAGACAATAATTATTACATGTAAACATAACAATCCCATCCCCCCTCGTAATATCAGATGAACATATTATCAAAATATATAGGATACCCCTGTGGGGCAAAACAACTCCAAAGATGACCGTCAAGTATTATAAAACCATTATATATTCAGGGAGATGTAGCACTAGAATAATGTACATACTAATACAAATAATACATAATATCAAAAAATGGCACAATTATGTATAGATACAATAACTTCGCACTCCTCAAAAAAATCAACTGTTGGAGATAGGAACAGGGGCAAGAACCTTAAGGTCCAGCCCAGGAGACTAAAAGTCACCTGGTCAGACCAAAAATTGACCGAAGGTCCCCTGATAACAGGGGCACCATCAACCAATAAATATAAAAGCCAAAGAGTAGATTCAACAGACCCAAGCAACAAAACATCACAAGGGTCTAAATTATAAACCCTATTTAAGGGGACATATCAGCAAGGAGTGACCCCAACATATGAGGCCTTTTACCGTTTGATAAAAAGATTTAATGGGTTATATTCGTTCATTCCCTTAGGAAAAACCGTATCCAAGGTGTAGATCCAGTAACTCTCGCGCTGCTTGAGCGCGAGAGTTCTGTCACCACCACCCTGTATAGGTGGAACCCAATCTATCAGTTTGCATCTCATACTAGACACCTGATGTTTGTTTTCAAAAAAGTGTCGGGCCACTGGTTTATCAGTACTTCCAGTTTCAAATGCTGCGCGAATGGAAGTACGGTGATTGGCCATTCGATCTCTAAAGGGCCTGGTGGTAAGCCCCACATAATATAAACCACATGGACAGATAAGTATGTAAATAACATAGTCTAAACGACAGTGTAAGTGATATGTGATACGTATTTTCTTCCCTGTCTGGGGATGCATCACAGTGGGACCCGTCACCATAGACCTGCAAGTCACACAACCCCCACAGGAGAAACATCCAAGTTTTTGTTTCATAACACAGAACTTATCAGGATTCTCATCTGGGAACACCGTAGGACGCATCAAAAGCGGTCTTAAATTTGGTCCCCTACCAAATGCCATCATCGGTGTCGGCATATGGGTAAATGGTAGTGTAGTGTCCGAGGTCACAATGGGCCAATGCTTATTGATTGATTTCCGAATACAACCAGACATCCCATTAAAGGTAGTAGAGAATGTCATCCTGCCGGTGTTATCACTTCTAGCCCTAGCTTCTCCCTTAAAAATCCTAGTGGCTTTCCTCAGGCATCCCTCAAGGATCCTTCGTTTGTAGCCACGTTCAATGAATCTGGCCGTCATCTCAGTAATTTGTGTGTTCATTGCTTCTGTCTCCGAGTTTATACGCATCACCCTAAGGTATTGGGATACCGGTAAGTTGTCTTTTAACGATGGAGGGTGATGGCTGTTGGCCAAAAGTGTGGTATTACGGTCAGTGGCCTTCCGAAAAAGGGTAGTTATAAATCTCCCCTCTCTAATAATCACCCTAATATCAAGAAAACAAATCTCATTGGTCGATACAGTATACGTGAACCTAACTGGTGATGCCAGTTGGTTCAAATCTTCGACCATATTGACAAAAGTCTGCTCAGTACCTGTCCATAGTATAAATACATCGTCAATATATCGTTTATACAGACGTATGAATTTACCATACTTCGGATAAATATTAGTTTCCTCGTATTGTGCCATATACAAATTAGCATATGACGGGGCCAGATTTGAGCCCATGGCCGTGCCTGATTTCTGCATAAAAAATAGATCCTTATAGGAAAAATGATTTAAAGTTAGAACCAACTTAACCAGCTCCAAGATGTACTCGATGGGTTGTTTAAGATTGACCGACTTCAGTAGGGCTGTTGCCACCGCTTCCAGACCCTGATCGTGCGGAATAATTGTATATAAAGAACATACGTCCATGGTTGCCAATATTATTGGTTCGTCTAACAGGGTGATATTCCGGATAAGTTCAAGAAAGTCATTGGAGTCACGAATGTGACTACTGTTGTCCAATACTAAGGGCTGAAGTATACTATCAATATAGATAGCTAGAGGCTGAAGCACCGACCCTTCTGCCGCTATAATCGGCCTCCCAGGCGGTTTATCAAGTGTTTTATGCACCTTTGGTAGGGTGTAAATAATGGGACATTTCGGATAATCAACCGTAAGATAGGCATATAACTCCTGATCCAACCAACCACTTTCAAATCCCCGTGTCAGAGACCCATCAACCTGAGTTTTAATCTCTTTTACCGGGTTGTAGTCTAATTTGAGATATGTGTTAGAATCCGATAGCTGTGACAGAATTTCCTTGTCATAGTCGGTCCAATTTTGGACCACCACTGCTCCTCCCTTATCCGCTGGGCGGATAACTATAAAGGGATTATCCCGTAGATTCTTCAATGCAATACGCTCGTCAGTGGATAAATTATCATACATTTTGGGTACCTGACACTCATTAATGTCCTTCTGAACAATGCGTGTAAATGTCTTAATACTAGCATTAGCGGACATGGGATCAAATTGTGACTTTTGTTTAAATTTGGATGTATAGGTGTCTGATGTTTTGACGCAAAAGAATTCCTTTAACCTAAGGTTACGGCTAAATCTGTAAAGTTCAACAGTGTTTTGAAATTTGTTGTGCTTAGTTGTCGGAACAAATGTCAGGCCTTTCGATAAAAGTGCTATTTCGGAATCACTTAAATCGATAGTCTGACAAATTAAATACAGAATCTATCGTCGTCGCCTTCGCGCCCTTCTTCGGGTGGCCACCCCGCCTCGGGTGCGGCCGGTGATTCTTGGGTCTTCCCTTAATTCTGTGGACATAGGGTTGCCTGCAACTAAAAAATGTGTGCCAAATATTGAGGACACTATGTATATACCTTGAAAAATGATGTGAATGTTTACCGATCCTGCCTATCTTGAGAAAGACCCGGTCAAGGGGTCGAAACGTCGATCAAAGGCGAATTGGTGCTACTGACTATTAAAAACATGAATGTTTTATGCAACTTAATTGTATATGTTATTTACTAGTGAGTGCCCCTTCCACTTCTGTGGAACCCCTGTTCTATCTATCTATATATATATTATAATATATATATATATATATATATATATATATATATATATATATATATTATATATAATATAATATAATATATATATATATATATATCTCTATCTATATATATATATATCTATCTATATATATATATATATATATATATACTGCTCCAATTCAGCCGGAGTGCCTGGCTGTCTTTGGATTGCTATATATATATATATATATATATATATATACACATATATATATATATATATATATATATATATATTTATTTATTTATAATAAGATTTTACTCACCGGTAAATCTATTTCTCGTAGTCCGTAGTGGATGCTGGGGACTCCGTAAGGACCATGGGGAATAGCGGCTCCGCAGGAGACTGGGCACATCTAAGAAAGATTTAGGACTACCTGGTGTGCACTGGCACCTCCCAGTATGACCCTCCTCCAGACCTCAGCTAGGATACTGTGCCCGGAAGAGCTGACACAATAGCGATGGATTTTGAATCCCGGGTAAGACTCATACCAGCCACATCAATCACACCGTATAACTCGTGATATTATACCCAGTTAACAGTATGAACATAACAGAGCCTCTCAACAGATGGCTCAACAATAACCCTTTTAGTTAACAATAACTATATACAAGTAATGCAGACAGTCCGCACTTGGGACGGGCGCCCAGCATCCACTATGGACTACGGGAAATAGATTTACCGGTGAGTAAAATCTTATTTTCTCTGACGTCCTAGTGGATGCTGGGGACTCCGTAAGGACCATGGGGATTATACCAAAGCTCCCAAACGGGCGGGAGAGTGCGGATGACTCTGTAGCACCGAATGAGAGAACTCCAGGTCCTCCTCAGCCAGGGTATCAAATTTGTAGAATTTTGCAAACGTGTTTGCCCCTGACCAAGTAGCAGCTCGGCAAAGTTGTAAAGCCGAGACCCCTCGGGCAGCCGCCCAAGATGAGCCCACCTTCCTTGTGGAATGGGCCTTTACTGATTTAGGATACGGCAGTCCAGCCGCAGAATGCGCCAGCTGAATTGTGCTACAAATCCAGCGAGCAATAGTCTGCTTAGAAGCAGGAGCACCCATCTTGTTGGGTGCATACAGGATAAATAGCAAGTCAGTTTTTCTGACTCCAGCCGTCCTGGAAACATACATTTTCAAGGCCCTGACTAAATCCAGTAACTTGGAATCCTCCAAGTCCCTATTAGCCGCAGGCACTACAATAGGTTGGTTCAAGTGAAAAGCTGACACCGCCTTAGGGAGAAACTGGGGACGAGTCCTCAATTCCGCCCTATGTATATGGAAAATCAGATAAGGGCTTTTACATGACAAAGCCGCCAATTCTGATACACGCCTGGCCGAAGCCAAGGCCAATAACATGACCACTTTCCACGTGAGATATTTTAGATCCACGGTTTTTAGTGGCTCAAACCAATGTGATTTTAAGAAACTCAACACCACGTTAAGATCCCAAGGTGCCACTGGAGGCACAAAAGGGGGCTGAATATGCAGCACTCCTTTTACAAATGTCTGAACTTCAGGTAGTGAAGCTAGTTCTTTCTGGAAGAAAATCGACAGAGCCGAGATCTGTACCTTAATGGAGCCTAATTTCAGGGCCATAGTCACTCCTGCCTGTAGGAAGTGTAGAAATCGACCCAGTTGAAATTCCTCTGTTGGGGCCTTTCTGGCCTCACACCAAGCAACATATTTTCGCCATATGCGGTGATAATGTTTTGCAGTTACATCTTTCCTGGCTTTAATCAGCGTAGGAATGACTTCTTCCGGAATGCCCTTTTCCTTTAGGATCCGGCGTTCAACCGCCATGCCGTCAAACACAGCCGCGTTAAGTCTTGGAACAGACAGGGCCCCTGCTGCAGCAGGTCCTGTCTGAGCGGCAGAGGCCATGGGTCCTCTGAGATTAACTCTTGAAGTTCCGGGTACCAAGACCTTCTTGGTGTTATGCACACCAGTGCCTGCAGGAATGTACTGGTGTTTCAACTGTTATGCACACCAGTGCCTGCAGGAATGTACTGGTGTCTGAACGGATAGGTATGCAAAACAAATGAACTCACAGACAGACTGGGGAATATGACATTACGTACACAGAAGGTGATAGGGTAACAAAATACACACAAAGTGAACAGAGAAGCCCAGAGGCTAAGGAACTGGGTATCTCCCTAGTATTAGTAATGCTCAGATGGGAAAAGCAAGATGTTGTGTTTTAATACGTAGAGAACCCGAAATGATGTTGCTAAGGGCAACATCAAAACCCTAAAGGGTTACCAACGGGTGTGGCAGTAAACTCCTTGGTCAGAGATGGAATGATAGACACAAGGAGAGTCTCCACAATCCTAATTCTCACTTGCAGTGCACAGGTTCAGCTTACTGCCACTAAACTGACACCTGACACCTTGCACAGTGAGACAGGATTTAGGCAGGCAAGTCTTAGAATACAGCCGCAAACTTGCTATGTTCACAGAGTAGTAAAAGAACCCCAGCAAGATAAACGACTGACTCCAGTCTTACTGCTAGGTCTGGATTGGCAGAGTGTAGTACCAAATCCCCAGGCCTATTTGCAGTATGCAACAACATATACAAAGCTACACAGTACTGGCTAACTTTCAGGAACTGACTAACCAACAAAGATTCAGCAGCATCTGCTTAACCTGAGAAGAGGCCTTATAAAGCAGGTGCTGTCCACGCCCCATTCAGACCACAGACTGTGAGCACAAAAACCAGCACCGGATCCCCTGCCGTGCACAGAGCCTGTAACCACTGCACAGCAAAAGACCCGAACCGGAGTATCAGCTGCGCTCAGGTTACTCCGCTAGCACTTGTCTCCCGGTTGCCATGACGACGTGGCAGCACAGGGCAGGAGACCCTAACACTTGGCCAATCCGGAACAATGAGTATAGTTCTTACTCCTTTTTTCCTTATTATCCTCAGTACCTTGGGTATGAGAGGAAGAGGAGGGAACACATAAACAATCCGGTACACCCACGGTGTCACTAGAGCGTCCACTGCTATCGCCTGAGGGTCCCTTGACCTGGTGCAACAGTTTTATAGTTTTTTGTTTAGGCGGGACGCTATCATGTCCACCTGTGGCTTTTCCCAAAGGTTAACTATCTGTTGGAAGACTTCTGGATGAAGTCCCCACTCTCACGGGTGGAGGTCGTGTCAGCTGAGGAAGTCCGCTTCCCAGTTGTCCACTCCCGGAATGAACACTGCTGACAGTGCTAACACGTGATTTTCCGCCCATCGGAGAATCCTTGTGGCTTCTGCCATCGCCGCCCTGCTTCTTGTGCCGCCCTGTCGGTTTACATGGGCGACAGCCGTGATGTTGTCTGACTGGATCAGAACCGGTTGGTTTTGAAGCAGGGCCTTTGCCTGACTCAGGGCATTGTAAATGGCCCTCAGTTCCAGAACATTTGTGTGTAGGGAAGTCTCGTGACTTGTCCAAAGTCCTTGGAAGTTTCTTCCCAGCGTGACTGCCCCCCAGCCTCGAAGGCTGGCACCCGTGGTCACCAGGATTCAGTCCTGTATGCCGAATCTGCGGCCCTCTTGAAGATGAGCACTCTGCAGCCACCACAGGAGAGACACCCTGGTCCTTGGAGACAGGGTTATCAGCCGTTGCATTTGAAGATGCGATCCGGACCATTGGTCCAAGAGGTCCCACTGAAATATTCTGGCATAGAACCTGCCGAATGGGATCGCTTCGTAGGAAGCTACCATCTTTCCCAGGACTCGTGTGCAGTGATGCACCGACACCTGTTTTGGTTTTAGGAGGCCTCTGACCAGAGACGACAGCTCCTTGGCTTTCTCCTCTGGGAGAAACACTTTTTTCTGGACTGTGTCCAGAATCATTCTCAGGAACAGTAGACGTGTCGCAGGAACCAGTTGTGACTTTGGAATATTCAGAATCCAACCATGCTGGTGTAGCACCTCCTGAGATAGTGCTACGCCCACTAACAACTGCTCTCTGGATCTCGCTTTTATCAGGAGATCGTCCAAGTATGGGATAATTAAAACTCCCTTTTTTCGAAGGAGTATCATCATTTCGGCCATTACCTTGGTAAATACCCTCGGTGCCGTGGACAGGCCGAACTGCAACGTCTGGAATTGGTAATGACAATCCTGTACCACAAATCTGAGGTACTCCTGGTGAGGATGGTAAATGGGGACATGTAGGTAAGCATCCTTGATGTCCAGAGATACCATGTAATCCCCCTCTTCCAGGCTTGCAACAACCGCCCTGAGCGATTCCATCGTGAACCTGAATTTTTTTTATATATGTGTTCAAGGATTTTAAATTTAAAATGGGTCTCACCGAACCGTCCGGTTTCGGTACCACAAACATTGTGGAATAGTAACCCCATCCTTGTTGAAGTAGGGGCACTTTGACTATCACCTGCTGGGAATACAGCTTGTGAATTGCCTCTAACACAGCCTCCCTGTCTGAGGGAGTCATTGGTAAGGCAGATTTGAGGAAACGGCGGGGGGGTAATGTCTCTAATTTCAGCTTGTACCCCTGAGATACCACTTGAAGAATCCAGGGATCCACTTGTGAGCGAGCCCACTGATTGCTGAAATTTTTGAGACGGGCCCCCACCGTACCTGGCACCGCCTGTTGAGCCCCAGCATCATGCGGTGGACTTAGCTGATGAAGCGGGGGAGGACTTTTGTTCCTGGGAAATGGCTGAATGCTGCAGCTTTTTTCCTCTACCTCTGCCTCTGGGCAGAAAGGACGCGCCTCTACCTCGCCTGCTCTTTTGGGGACGAAAGGACTGCACCTGATAATACGGTGCTTTCTTTGGTTGTGCGGGGACATGTGGTAAAAAAGCTGACCTCCCAGCCG